>NW_027394276.1:7592966-7892966 GCF_049309525.1 Garra rufa | reverse complement strand
TGTTGCAAAATAGGTTTTATTCATGCACAGACTGCAATTTTAATTTTTGGCCGAGTTTCAGCTTGCATTGCCTGAACCGAGTTTGTTATGTGCTGAAACGCCGTTTTCTGACATTTCAGGCTCTAACTTCAAAAATCATGCAAAACACTTCTAACACCTTCAGATATGTTTCTCTGTGTTGCAAAATAGGTTTTATTCATGCACAGACTGCAATTTTAATTTTGGACCGAGTTTCAGCTTGCATTGCCAGAACCAAGTTTGTTATGTGCTGAAAAGCCTTTTTCTGACATTTCAGGCTCTAACTTCAAAAATCATGCAAAACACTTCTAACACCTTCAGATATATTTCTCTGTGTTGCAAAATAGGTTTTATTCATGCACAGACTGCAATTTTAATTTTTGGCCGAGTTTCAGCTTGCATTACCAGAACCAAGTTTGTTATGTGCTGAAACGCTGTTTTCTGACATTTCAGGCTCTAACTTCAAAAATCATGCAAAACACTTCTAACACCTTCAGATATGTTTCTCTGTGTTGAAAAATAGGTTTTATTCATGCACAGACTGCAATTTTAATTTTTGGCCGAGTTTCAGCTTGCATTGCCTGAACCGAGTTTGTTATGTGCTGAAACGCCGTTTTCTGACATTTCAGGCTCTAACTTCAAAAATCATGCAAAACACTTCTAACACCTTCAGATATGTTTCTCTGTGTTGAAAAATAGGTTTTATTCATGCACAGACTGCAATTTTAATTTTTGGCCGAGTTTCAGCTTGCATTGCCTGAACCGAGTTTGTTATGTGCTGAAACGCCGTTTTCTGACATTTCAGGCTCTAACTTCAAAAATCATGCAAAACACTTCTAACACCTTCAGATATGTTTCTCTGTGTTGCAAAATAGGTTTTATTCATGCACAGACTGCAATTTTAATTTTTGGCCGAGTTTCAGCTTGCATTACCAGAACCAAGTTTGTTATGTGCTGAAACGCTGTTTTCTGACATTTCAGGCTCTAACTTCAAAAATCATGCAAAACACTTCTAACACCTTCAGATATGTTTCTCTGTGTTGCAAAATAGGTTTTATTCATGCACAGACTGCAATTTAAATTTTTGGCCGAGTTTCAGCTTGCATTGCCTGAACCAAGTTTGTTATGTGCTAAAACGTCGTTTTCTGACATTTCAGGCTCTAACTTCAAAAATCATGCAAAACGCTTCTAACACCTTCAGATATGTTTCTCTGTGTTGCAAAATAGGTTTTATTCATGCACAGACTGCAATTTTAATTTTTGGCCGAGTTTCAGCTTGCATTACCAGAACCAAGTTTGTTATGTGCTGAAACGCTGTTTTCTGACATTTCAGGCTCTAACTTCAAAAATCATGCAAAACACTTCTAACACCTTCAGATATGTTTCTCTGTGTTGCAAAATAGGTTTTATTCATGCACAGACTGCAATTTTAATTTTTGGCCGAGTTTCAGCTTGCATTGCCTGAACCAAGTTTGTTATGTGCTAAAACGTCGTTTTCTGACATTTCAGGCTCTAACTTCAAAAATCATGCAAAACACTTCTAACACCTTCAGATATGTTTCTCTGTGTTGCAAAATAGGTTTTATTCATGCACAGACTGCAATTTTAATTTTTGGCCGAGTTTCAGCTTGCATTGCCTGAACCGAGTTTGTTATGTGCTGAAAAGCCGTTTTCTGACATTTCAGGCTCTAACTTCAAAAATCATGCAAAACACTTCTAACACCTTCAGATATGTTTCTCTGTGTTGCAAAATAGGTTTTATTCATGCACAGACTGCAATTTTAATTTTGGACCGAGTTTCAGCTTGCATTGCCAGAACCAAGTTTGTTATGTGCTGAAAAGCCTTTTTCTGACATTTCAGGCTCTAACTTCAAAAATCATGCAAAACACTTCTAACACCTTCAGATTTGTTTCTCTGTGTTGCAAAATAGGTTTTATTCATGCACAGACTGCAATTTTAATTTTGGACCGAGTTTCAGCTTGCATTGCTAGAACCAAGTTTGTTAAGTGCTGAAACGCTGTTTTCTGACATTTCAGGCTCTAACTTCAAAAATCATGCAAAACACTTCTAACACCTTCAGATATGTTTCTCTGTGTTGAAAAATAGGTTTTATTCATGCACAGACTGCAATTTTAATTTTTGGCCGAGTTTCAGCTTGCATTACCAGAACCAAGTTTGTTATGTGCTGAAACGGCGTTTTCTGACATTTCAGGCTCTAACTTAAAAAAATCATGCAAAACACTTCTAACACCTTCAGATATGTTTCTCTGTGTTGCAAAATAGGTTTTATTCATGCACAGACTGCAATTTTAATTTTTGGCCGAGTTTCAGCTTGCATTGCCTGAACCGAGTTTGTTATGTGCTGAAACGCCGTTTTCTGACATTTCAGGCTCTAACTTCAAAAATCATGCAAAACACTTCTAACACCTTCAGATATGTTTCTCTGTGTTGCAAAATAGGTTTTATTCATGCACAGACTGCAATTTTAATTTTGGACCGAGTTTCAGCTTGCATTGCCAGAACCAAGTTTGTTATGTGCTGAAAAGCCTTTTTCTGACATTTCAGGCTCTAACTTCAAAAATCATGCAAAACACTTCTAACACCTTCAGATATATTTCTCTGTGTTGCAAAATAGGTTTTATTCATGCACAGACTGCAATTTTAATTTTTGGCCGAGTTTCAGCTTGCATTACCAGAACCAAGTTTGTTATGTGCTGAAACGCTGTTTTCTGACATTTCAGGCTCTAACTTCAAAAATCATGCAAAACACTTCTAACACCTTCAGATATGTTTCTCTGTGTTGAAAAATAGGTTTTATTCATGCACAGACTGCAATTTTAATTTTTGGCCGAGTTTCAGCTTGCATTACCAGAACCGAGTTTGTTATGTGCTGAAACGGCGTTTTCTGACATTTCAGGCTCTAACTTAAAAAAATCATGCAAAACACTTCTAACACCTTCAGATATGTTTCTCTGTGTTGCAAAATAGGTTTTATTCATGCACAGACTGCAATTTTAATTTTTGGCCGAGTTTCAGCTTGCATTGCCTGAACCGAGTTTGTTATGTGCTGAAACGCCGTTTTCTGACATTTCAGGCTCTAACTTCAAAAATCATGCAAAACACTTCTAACACCTTCAGATATGTTTCTCTGTGTTGCAAAATAGGTTTTATTCATGCACAGACTGCAATTTTAATTTTGGACCGAGTTTCAGCTTGCATTGCCAGAACCAAGTTTGTTATGTGCTGAAAAGCCTTTTTCTGACATTTCAGGCTCTAACTTCAAAAATCATGCAAAACACTTCTAACACCTTCAGATATATTTCTCTGTGTTGCAAAATAGGTTTTATTCATGCACAGACTGCAATTTTAATTTTTGGCCGAGTTTCAGCTTGCATTACCAGAACCAAGTTTGTTATGTGCTGAAACGCTGTTTTCTGACATTTCAGGCTCTAACTTCAAAAATCATGCAAAACACTTCTAACACCTTCAGATATGTTTCTCTGTGTTGAAAAATAGGTTTTATTCATGCACAGACTGCAATTTTAATTTTTGGCCGAGTTTCAGCTTGCATTGCCTGAACCGAGTTTGTTATGTGCTGAAACGCCGTTTTCTGACATTTCAGGCTCTAACTTCAAAAATCATGCAAAACACTTCTAACACCTTCAGATATGTTTCTCTGTGTTGAAAAATAGGTTTTATTCATGCACAGACTGCAATTTTAATTTTTGGCCGAGTTTCAGCTTGCATTGCCTGAACCGAGTTTGTTATGTGCTGAAACGCCGTTTTCTGACATTTCAGGCTCTAACTTCAAAAATCATGCAAAACACTTCTAACACCTTCAGATATGTTTCTCTGTGTTGAAAAATAGGTTTTATTCATGCACAGACTGCAATTTTAATTTTTGGCCGAGTTTCAGCTTGCATTGCCTGAACCGAGTTTGTTATGTGCTGAAACGCCGTTTTCTGACATTTCAGGCTCTAACTTCAAAAATCATGCAAAACACTTCTAACACCTTCAGATATGTTTCTCTGTGTTGCAAAATAGGTTTTATTCATGCACAGACTGCAATTTTAATTTTTGGCCGAGTTTCAGCTTGCATTACCAGAACCAAGTTTGTTATGTGCTGAAACGCTGTTTTCTGACATTTCAGGCTCTAACTTCAAAAATCATGCAAAACACTTCTAACACCTTCAGATATGTTTCTCTGTGTTGCAAAATAGGTTTTATTCATGCACAGACTGCAATTTAAATTTTTGGCCGAGTTTCAGCTTGCATTGCCTGAACCAAGTTTGTTATGTGCTAAAACGTCGTTTTCTGACATTTCAGGCTCTAACTTCAAAAATCATGCAAAACGCTTCTAACACCTTCAGATATGTTTCTCTGTGTTGCAAAATAGGTTTTATTCATGCACAGACTGCAATTTTAATTTTTGGCCGAGTTTCAGCTTGCATTACCAGAACCAAGTTTGTTATGTGCTGAAACGCTGTTTTCTGACATTTCAGGCTCTAACTTCAAAAATCATGCAAAACACTTCTAACACCTTCAGATATGTTTCTCTGTGTTGCAAAATAGGTTTTATTCATGCACAGACTGCAATTTTAATTTTTGGCCGAGTTTCAGCTTGCATTGCCTGAACCAAGTTTGTTATGTGCTAAAACGTCGTTTTCTGACATTTCAGGCTCTAACTTCAAAAATCATGCAAAACACTTCTAACACCTTCAGATATGTTTCTCTGTGTTGCAAAATAGGTTTTATTCATGCACAGACTGTAATTTTAATTTTTGGCCGAGTTTCAGCTTGCATTGCCTGAACCGAGTTTGTTATGTGCTGAAAAGCCGTTTTCTGACATTTCAGGCTCTAACTTCAAAAATCATGCAAAACACTTCTAACACCTTCAGATATGTTTCTCTGTGTTGCAAAATAGGTTTTATTCATGCACAGACTGCAATTTTAATTTTGGACCGAGTTTCAGCTTGCATTGCCAGAACCAAGTTTGTTATGTGCTGAAAAGCCTTTTTCTGACATTTCAGGCTCTAACTTCAAAAATCATGCAAAACACTTCTAACACCTTCAGATTTGTTTCTCTGTGTTGCAAAATAGGTTTTATTCATGCACAGACTGCAATTTTAATTTTGGACCGAGTTTCAGCTTGCATTGCTAGAACCAAGTTTGTTAAGTGCTGAAACGCTGTTTTCTGACATTTCAGGCTCTAACTTCAAAAATCATGCAAAACACTTCTAACACCTTCAGATATGTTTCTCTGTGTTGAAAAATAGGTTTTATTCATGCACAGACTGCAATTTTAATTTTTGGCCGAGTTTCAGCTTGCATTACCAGAACCAAGTTTGTTATGTGCTGAAACGGCGTTTTCTGACATTTCAGGCTCTAACTTAAAAAAATCATGCAAAACACTTCTAACACCTTCAGATATGTTTCTCTGTGTTGCAAAATAGGTTTTATTCATGCACAGACTGCAATTTTAATTTTTGGCCGAGTTTCAGCTTGCATTGCCTGAACCGAGTTTGTTATGTGCTGAAACGCCGTTTTCTGACATTTCAGGCTCTAACTTCAAAAATCATGCAAAACACTTCTAACACCTTCAGATATGTTTCTCTGTGTTGCAAAATAGGTTTTATTCATGCACAGACTGCAATTTTAATTTTGGACCGAGTTTCAGCTTGCATTGCCAGAACCAAGTTTGTTATGTGCTGAAAAGCCTTTTTCTGACATTTCAGGCTCTAACTTCAAAAATCATGCAAAACACTTCTAACACCTTCAGATATATTTCTCTGTGTTGCAAAATAGGTTTTATTCATGCACAGACTGCAATTTTAATTTTTGGCCGAGTTTCAGCTTGCATTACCAGAACCAAGTTTGTTATGTGCTGAAACGCTGTTTTCTGACATTTCAGGCTCTAACTTCAAAAATCATGCAAAACACTTCTAACACCTTCAGATATGTTTCTCTGTGTTGAAAAATAGGTTTTATTCATGCACAGACTGCAATTTTAATTTTTGGCCGAGTTTCAGCTTGCATTACCAGAACCGAGTTTGTTATGTGCTGAAACGGCGTTTTCTGACATTTCAGGCTCTAACTTAAAAAAATCATGCAAAACACTTCTAACACCTTCAGATATGTTTCTCTGTGTTGCAAAATAGGTTTTATTCATGCACAGACTGCAATTTTAATTTTTGGCCGAGTTTCAGCTTGCATTGCCTGAACCGAGTTTGTTATGTGCTGAAACGCCGTTTTCTGACATTTCAGGCTCTAACTTCAAAAATCATGCAAAACACTTCTAACACCTTCAGATATGTTTCTCTGTGTTGCAAAATAGGTTTTATTCATGCACAGACTGCAATTTTAATTTTGGACCGAGTTTCAGCTTGCATTGCCAGAACCAAGTTTGTTATGTGCTGAAAAGCCTTTTTCTGACATTTCAGGCTCTAACTTCAAAAATCATGCAAAACACTTCTAACACCTTCAGATATATTTCTCTGTGTTGCAAAATAGGTTTTATTCATGCACAGACTGCAATTTTAATTTTTGGCCGAGTTTCAGCTTGCATTACCAGAACCAAGTTTGTTATGTGCTGAAACGCTGTTTTCTGACATTTCAGGCTCTAACTTCAAAAATCATGCAAAACACTTCTAACACCTTCAGATATGTTTCTCTGTGTTGAAAAATAGGTTTTATTCATGCACAGACTGCAATTTTAATTTTTGGCCGAGTTTCAGCTTGCATTGCCTGAACCGAGTTTGTTATGTGCTGAAACGCCGTTTTCTGACATTTCAGGCTCTAACTTCAAAAATCATGCAAAACACTTCTAACACCTTCAGATATGTTTCTCTGTGTTGAAAAATAGGTTTTATTCATGCACAGACTGCAATTTTAATTTTTGGCCGAGTTTCAGCTTGCATTGCCTGAACCGAGTTTGTTATGTGCTGAAACGCCGTTTTCTGACATTTCAGGCTCTAACTTCAAAAATCATGCAAAACACTTCTAAAACCTTCAGATATGTTTCTCTGTGTTGCAAAATAGGTTTTATTCATGCACAGACTGCAATTTTAATTTTTGGCCGAGTTTCAGCTTGCATTACCAGAACCAAGTTTGTTATGTGCTGAAACGCTGTTTTCTGACATTTCAGGCTCTAACTTCAAAAATCATGCAAAACACTTCTAACACCTTCAGATATGTTTCTCTGTGTTGCAAAATAGGTTTTATTCATGCACAGACTGCAATTTAAATTTTTGGCCGAGTTTCAGCTTGCATTGCCTGAACCAAGTTTGTTATGTGCTAAAACGTCGTTTTCTGACATTTCAGGCTCTAACTTCAAAAATTATGCAAAACACTTCTAACACCTTCAGATATGTTTCTCTGTGTTGCAAAATAGGTTTTATTCATGCACAGACTGCAATTTTAATTTTTGGCCGAGTTTCAGCTTGCATTACCAGAACCAAGTTTGTTATGTGCTGAAACGCTGTTTTCTGACATTTCAGGCTCTAACTTCAAAAATCATGCAAAACACTTCTAACACCTTCAGATATGTTTCTCTGTGTTGCAAAATAGGTTTTATTCATGCACAGACTGCAATTTTAATTTTGGACCGAGTTTCAGCTTGCATTGCCAGAACCAAGTTTGTTATGTGCTGAAAAGCCTTTTTCTGACATTTCAGGCTCTAACTTCAAAAATCATGCAAAACACTTCTAACACCTTCAGATATGTTTCTCTGTGTTGAAAAATAGGTTTTATTCATGCACAGACTGCAATTTTAATTTTGGGCCGAGTTTCAGCTTGCATTGCCTGAACCAAATTTGTTATGTGCTGAAACGGCGTTTTCTGACATTTCAGGCTCTAACTTCAAAAATCATGCAAAACACTTCTAACACCTTCAGATATGTTTCTCTGTGTTGCAAAATAGGTTTTATTCATGCACAGACTGCAATTTAAATTTTTGGCCGAGTTTCAGCTTGCATTGCCTGAACCAAGTTTGTTATGTGCTAAAACGTCGTTTTCTGACATTTCAGGCTCTAACTTCAAAAATCATGCAAAACACTTCTAACACCTTCAGATATGTTTCTCTGTGTTGCAAAATAGGTTTTATTCATGCACAGACTGCAATTTTAATTTTTGGCCGAGTTTCAGCTTGCATTACCAGAACCAAGTTTGTTATGTGCTGAAACGCTGTTTTCTGACATTTCAGGCTCTAACTTCAAAAATCATGCAAAACACTTCTAACACCTTCAGATATGTTTCTCTGTGTTGCAAAATAGGTTTTATTCATGCACAGACTGCAATTTTAATTTTTGGCCGAGTTTCAGCTTGCATTGCCTGAACCAAGTTTGTTATGTGCTAAAACGTCGTTTTCTGACATTTCAGGCTCTAACTTCAAAAATCATGCAAAACACTTCTAACACCTTCAGATGTGTTTCTCTGTGTTGCAAAATAGGTTTTATTCATGCACAGACTGCAATTTTAATTTTTGGCCGAGTTTCAGCTTGCATTGCCTGAACCGAGTTTGTTATGTGCTGAAAAGCCGTTTTCTGACATTTCAGGCTCTAACTTCAAAAATCATGCAAAACACTTCTAACACCTTCAGATATGTTTCTCTGTGTTGCAAAATAGGTTTTATTCATGCACAGACTGCAATTTTAATTTTGGACCGAGTTTCAGCTTGCATTGCCAGAACCAAGTTTGTTATGTGCTGAAAAGCCTTTTTCTGACATTTCAGGCTCTAACTTCAAAAATCATGCAAAACACTTCTAACACCTTCAGATTTGTTTCTCTGTGTTGCAAAATAGGTTTTATTCATGCACAGACTGCAATTTTAATTTTGGACCGAGTTTCAGCTTGCATTGCTAGAACCAAGTTTGTTAAGTGCTGAAACGCTGTTTTCTGACATTTCAGGCTCTAACTTCAAAAATCATGCAAAACACTTCTAACACCTTCAGATATGTTTCTCTGTGTTGAAAAATAGGTTTTATTCATGCACAGACTGCAATTTTAATTTTTGGCCGAGTTTCAGCTTGCATTACCAGAACCAAGTTTGTTATGTGCTGAAACGGCGTTTTCTGACATTTCAGGCTCTAACTTAAAAAAATCATGCAAAACACTTCTAACACCTTCAGATATGTTTCTCTGTGTTGCAAAATAGGTTTTATTCATGCACAGACTGCAATTTTAATTTTTGGCCGAGTTTCAGCTTGCATTGCCTGAACCGAGTTTGTTATGTGCTGAAACGCCGTTTTCTGACATTTCAGGCTCTAACTTCAAAAATCATGCAAAACACTTCTAACACCTTCAGATATGTTTCTCTGTGTTGCAAAATAGGTTTTATTCATGCACAGACTGCAATTTTAATTTTGGACCGAGTTTCAGCTTGCATTGCCAGAACCAAGTTTGTTATGTGCTGAAAAGCCTTTTTCTGACATTTCAGGCTCTAACTTCAAAAATCATGCAAAACACTTCTAACACCTTCAGATATATTTCTCTGTGTTGCAAAATAGGTTTTATTCATGCACAGACTGCAATTTTAATTTTTGGCCGAGTTTCAGCTTGCATTACCAGAACCAAGTTTGTTATGTGCTGAAACGCTGTTTTCTGACATTTCAGGCTCTAACTTCAAAAATCATGCAAAACACTTCTAACACCTTCAGATATGTTTCTCTGTGTTGAAAAATAGGTTTTATTCATGCACAGACTGCAATTTTAATTTTTGGCCGAGTTTCAGCTTGCATTACCAGAACCGAGTTTGTTATGTGCTGAAACGGCGTTTTCTGACATTTCAGGCTCTAACTTAAAAAAATCATGCAAAACACTTCTAACACCTTCAGATATGTTTCTCTGTGTTGCAAAATAGGTTTTATTCATGCACAGACTGCAATTTTAATTTTTGGCCGAGTTTCAGCTTGCATTGCCTGAACCGAGTTTGTTATGTGCTGAAACGCCGTTTTCTGACATTTCAGGCTCTAACTTCAAAAATCATGCAAAACACTTCTAACACCTTCAGATATGTTTCTCTGTGTTGCAAAATAGGTTTTATTCATGCACAGACTGCAATTTTAATTTTGGACCGAGTTTCAGCTTGCATTGCCAGAACCAAGTTTGTTATGTGCTGAAAAGCCTTTTTCTGACATTTCAGGCTCTAACTTCAAAAATCATGCAAAACACTTCTAACACCTTCAGATATATTTCTCTGTGTTGCAAAATAGGTTTTATTCATGCACAGACTGCAATTTTAATTTTTGGCCGAGTTTCAGCTTGCATTGCCTGAACCGAGTTTGTTATGTGCTGAAACGCCGTTTTCTGACATTTCAGGCTCTAACTTCAAAAATCATGCAAAACACTTCTAACACCTTCAGATATGTTTCTCTGTGTTGAAAAATAGGTTTTATTCATGCACAGACTGCAATTTTAATTTTTGGCCGAGTTTCAGCTTGCATTGCCTGAACCGAGTTTGTTATGTGCTGAAACGCCGTTTTCTGACATTTCAGGCTCTAACTTCAAAAATCATGCAAAACACTTCTAAAACCTTCAGATATGTTTCTCTGTGTTGCAAAATAGGTTTTATTCATGCACAGACTGCAATTTTAATTTTTGGCCGAGTTTCAGCTTGCATTACCAGAACCAAGTTTGTTATGTGCTGAAACGCTGTTTTCTGACATTTCAGGCTCTAACTTCAAAAATCATGCAAAACACTTCTAACACCTTCAGATATGTTTCTCTGTGTTGCAAAATAGGTTTTATTCATGCACAGACTGCAATTTAAATTTTTGGCCGAGTTTCAGCTTGCATTGCCTGAACCAAGTTTGTTATGTGCTAAAACGTCGTTTTCTGACATTTCAGGCTCTAACTTCAAAAATTATGCAAAACACTTCTAACACCTTCAGATATGTTTCTCTGTGTTGCAAAATAGGTTTTATTCATGCACAGACTGCAATTTTAATTTTTGGCCGAGTTTCAGCTTGCATTACCAGAACCAAGTTTGTTATGTGCTGAAACGCTGTTTTCTGACATTTCAGGCTCTAACTTCAAAAATCATGCAAAACACTTCTAACACCTTCAGATATGTTTCTCTGTGTTGCAAAATAGGTTTTATTCATGCACAGACTGCAATTTTAATTTTGGACCGAGTTTCAGCTTGCATTGCCAGAACCAAGTTTGTTATGTGCTGAAAAGCCTTTTTCTGACATTTCAGGCTCTAACTTCAAAAATCATGCAAAACACTTCTAACACCTTCAGATATGTTTCTCTGTGTTGAAAAATAGGTTTTATTCATGCACAGACTGCAATTTTAATTTTGGGCCGAGTTTCAGCTTGCATTGCCTGAACCAAATTTGTTATGTGCTGAAACGGCGTTTTCTGACATTTCAGGCTCTAACTTCAAAAATCATGCAAAACACTTCTAACACCTTCAGATATGTTTCTCTGTGTTGCAAAATAGGTTTTATTCATGCACAGACTGCAATTTAAATTTTTGGCCGAGTTTCAGCTTGCATTGCCTGAACCAAGTTTGTTATGTGCTAAAACGTCGTTTTCTGACATTTCAGGCTCTAACTTCAAAAATCATGCAAAACACTTCTAACACCTTCAGATATGTTTCTCTGTGTTGCAAAATAGGTTTTATTCATGCACAGACTGCAATTTTAATTTTTGGCCGAGTTTCAGCTTGCATTACCAGAACCAAGTTTGTTATGTGCTGAAACGCTGTTTTCTGACATTTCAGGCTCTAACTTCAAAAATCATGCAAAACACTTCTAACACCTTCAGATATGTTTCTCTGTGTTGCAAAATAGGTTTTATTCATGCACAGACTGCAATTTTAATTTTTGGCCGAGTTTCAGCTTGCATTGCCTGAACCAAGTTTGTTATGTGCTAAAACGTCGTTTTCTGACATTTCAGGCTCTAACTTCAAAAATCATGCAAAACACTTCTAACACCTTCAGATGTGTTTCTCTGTGTTGCAAAATAGGTTTTATTCATGCACAGACTGCAATTTTAATTTTTGGCCGAGTTTCAGCTTGCATTGCCTGAACCGAGTTTGTTATGTGCTGAAAAGCCGTTTTCTGACATTTCAGGCTCTAACTTCAAAAATCATGCAAAACACTTCTAACACCTTCAGATATGTTTCTCTGTGTTGCAAAATAGGTTTTATTCATGCACAGACTGCAATTTTAATTTTGGACCGAGTTTCAGCTTGCATTGCCAGAACCAAGTTTGTTATGTGCTGAAAAGCCTTTTTCTGACATTTCAGGCTCTAACTTCAAAAATCATGCAAAACACTTCTAACACCTTCAGATTTGTTTCTCTGTGTTGCAAAATAGGTTTTATTCATGCACAGACTGCAATTTTAATTTTGGACCGAGTTTCAGCTTGCATTGCTAGAACCAAGTTTGTTAAGTGCTGAAACGCTGTTTTCTGACATTTCAGGCTCTAACTTCAAAAATCATGCAAAACACTTCTAACACCTTCAGATATGTTTCTCTGTGTTGAAAAATAGGTTTTATTCATGCACAGACTGCAATTTTAATTTTTGGCCGAGTTTCAGCTTGCATTACCAGAACCAAGTTTGTTATGTGCTGAAACGGCGTTTTCTGACATTTCAGGCTCTAACTTAAAAAAATCATGCAAAACACTTCTAACACCTTCAGATATGTTTCTCTGTGTTGCAAAATAGGTTTTATTCATGCACAGACTGCAATTTTAATTTTTGGCCGAGTTTCAGCTTGCATTGCCTGAACCGAGTTTGTTATGTGCTGAAACGCCGTTTTCTGACATTTCAGGCTCTAACTTCAAAAATCATGCAAAACACTTCTAACACCTTCAGATATGTTTCTCTGTGTTGCAAAATAGGTTTTATTCATGCACAGACTGCAATTTTAATTTTGGACCGAGTTTCAGCTTGCATTGCCAGAACCAAGTTTGTTATGTGCTGAAAAGCCTTTTTCTGACATTTCAGGCTCTAACTTCAAAAATCATGCAAAACACTTCTAACACCTTCAGATATATTTCTCTGTGTTGCAAAATAGGTTTTATTCATGCACAGACTGCAATTTTAATTTTTGGCCGAGTTTCAGCTTGCATTACCAGAACCAAGTTTGTTATGTGCTGAAACGCTGTTTTCTGACATTTCAGGCTCTAACTTCAAAAATCATGCAAAACACTTCTAACACCTTCAGATATGTTTCTCTGTGTTGAAAAATAGGTTTTATTCATGCACAGACTGCAATTTTAATTTTTGGCCGAGTTTCAGCTTGCATTACCAGAACCGAGTTTGTTATGTGCTGAAACGGCGTTTTCTGACATTTCAGGCTCTAACTTAAAAAAATCATGCAAAACACTTCTAACACCTTCAGATATGTTTCTCTGTGTTGCAAAATAGGTTTTATTCATGCACAGACTGCAATTTTAATTTTTGGCCGAGTTTCAGCTTGCATTGCCTGAACCGAGTTTGTTATGTGCTGAAACGCCGTTTTCTGACATTTCAGGCTCTAACTTCAAAAATCATGCAAAACACTTCTAACACCTTCAGATATGTTTCTCTGTGTTGCAAAATAGGTTTTATTCATGCACAGACTGCAATTTTAATTTTGGACCGAGTTTCAGCTTGCATTGCCAGAACCAAGTTTGTTATGTGCTGAAAAGCCTTTTTCTGACATTTCAGGCTCTAACTTCAAAAATCATGCAAAACACTTCTAACACCTTCAGATATATTTCTCTGTGTTGCAAAATAGGTTTTATTCATGCACAGACTGCAATTTTAATTTTTGGCCGAGTTTCAGCTTGCATTGCCTGAACCGAGTTTGTTATGTGCTGAAACGCCGTTTTCTGACATTTCAGGCTCTAACTTCAAAAATCATGCAAAACACTTCTAACACCTTCAGATATGTTTCTCTGTGTTGAAAAATAGGTTTTATTCATGCACAGACTGCAATTTTAATTTTTGGCCGAGTTTCAGCTTGCATTGCCTGAACCGAGTTTGTTATGTGCTGAAACGCCGTTTTCTGACATTTCAGGCTCTAACTTCAAAAATCATGCAAAACACTTCTAACACCTTCAGATATGTTTCTCTGTGTTGCAAAATAGGTTTTATTCATGCACAGACTGCAATTTTAATTTTTGGCCGAGTTTCAGCTTGCATTACCAGAACCAAGTTTGTTATGTGCTGAAACGCTGTTTTCTGACATTTCAGGCTCTAACTTCAAAAATCATGCAAAACACTTCTAACACCTTCAGATATGTTTCTCTGTGTTGCAAAATAGGTTTTATTCATGCACAGACTGCAATTTAAATTTTTGGCCGAGTTTCAGCTTGTCACGACCACACACAAAGGGAGAAGGTGAGTACCTTTCAAGGTATTTATTAACAAACGTGCACAGTACAACACACGTGCAATCGGGTGAAATAAGGTCTCTGTGGTCAAATCTTCAAACAAACACAACAGGTGAGTTCAAGTTCATAAGGATCATAGCGTTAGCAATAGTCACTTCCCTTTAACACGATTAACGTGTATCACAGGAGAACATCAGAGCAATCCACGAGGAGCACAGGAGAACATCGGAAGAATCCACGAGGAGCACAGGAGAGACAACAGGAGGGGGAGAAGATCCACAGAGAAACATCCATGCAACTTTGATACCAGCCGCTGAGTGAATGTTTGGGGAGAGTATTTGAAGGGAGTGGTGATTACAGGTGCAGGTGACGGTGATAGAGCTCTGGTGATGGGCGTGGTGCAGTGATTGGGACTGAGGGAACGTGCTGAGGGTGTGACATAGCCCCCCCCCCAAGGGGCGGCTTCCAGACGCTCCAAAAAACAGGAAGAAACAGTCCAGGGGAGCGGTGGGGGGGCCAGGAGACTGAGGCAGAACAGGTTGGGCAAAGTCCCTCCAGAGCAGAGCAGGAGATTCAGGAACCCTCCAGGGCAGAGCCGAAGGCGGAGCAAGGGGTTTAGGAGCCCTCCAGGGCGGAGCAGGAGGCGGAGCGGCCCTCCAGGGCGGAGCAGGAGGCCGCATCATGGACAGGGACCTGGGGAGAGCAGAGATAGAGGAGGCAGACAGAGCAGGGAGGAGCCAGATGGTAGTCCAGAGTCCAGCCCGGACGAAGCCCCAGAGCGGAGTCGAAGGAGGGAGGAGCCATGGTGGAGAGATGGCAGATGACACCCTGGGGACGAGCGATGGAGACGGAGCTACTGGCAGAGGTGACCCAGGTGGAGCCGAGCAGACGGAGGGCCAGGGTGACACAGAGGTTCCAGAGGGCCAAGGCGGAGCTGATGGCTCAGGCGACTGAGGCGGAGATGTGGATCCGGAAGACCGCAGCAGAGCCGGAGCGACAGAGGACAAAGGCGGAGCTGATGGCTCAGGCGACTGAGGCGGAGATGTGGATCCGGAAGACCGCAGCAGAGCCGGAGCGACAGAGGACAAAGGCGGAGCTGGAGGGAAGGAGGAGCCTGACAGAGCCGGAGGGACAGAGTGACAAGGCGAAGCCGGAGGAATGGAGTCCCGAGGCGGCGGATGGTCGACGACTGACCAAGGCGGAGCCGGAGGGACGAGGGAGCCCGGTGGAGCTGGTGGGATGACGGGCCACGGTGGAGATGAGGGAGCCAGGAGCCAAGGCGGAGCCGGGGGGACGAGGGAGCCCGGTGGAGCTGGTGGGATGACGGGCCACGGTGGAGATGAGGGAGCCAGGAGCCAAGGCGGAGCCGAAGGGTCGGAGGACCGAGGTGGAGTCCAGGACTCGGAGGCTGGAGGTAGAGACTGGGGATCGACCTGCCTAGGCGGAGCTGGAGCCTGGGAGTCCCGAGATGGGTCCACAATCCTGGATGGCGCAGCCTGAGGGAGAGCTGAGGGACAGACAGGCACTAGCAGAGACAGGGCTGAGGAACTGGCTGCTTTGAGTGGAGGCGGGAGAGGGAGGCTGGGTGGGAACTTCAGAGACTCTGGACGGCTGGACGGGACCAGCGCGGATTCAGGAGAACTGGACAAGACCAGTGGAGATTCTGGACGGCTGGGCGGAACCAGCGGGGACTCAGGACGGCTGGGCGGAACCAGCGGGGACTCAGGACGGCTGGGCGGAACCAGCGGGGACTCAGGACGGCTGGGCGGAACCAGCGAAGGCTCTGGAAGGCTGGATTGCACCAACGGGGGCTCTGGGCGGCGTTCTTGAGGTGCGGGCTCTGGACGGTGCTCTTGAGGAGCGGGCTCTGGACGGCGCTCTTGAGGAGCGGGCTCTGGACGGCGCTCTTGAGGAGCGGGCTCTGGACGGCGCTCTTGAGGAGCGGGCTCTGGACGGCGCTCTTGAGGAGCGGGCTCTGGACGGCGCTCTTGAGGAGCGGGCTCTGGACGGCGCTCTTGAGGAGCGGGCTCTGGACGGCGCTCTTGAGGAGCGGGCTCTGGACGGCTGGACGACCCCAGCGGAGATTCAGGAGGGCTGGGCGTCTCCAGCGGAGACACTGAAAGAGCTAGCTCTGGGCGAGCGGTCACTGGAGGGCGCTCTGGCGGCGCAGTCACTGGAGGGCGCTCTGGCGGCGCAGTCACTGGAGGGCGCTCTGGCGGCGCAGTCACTGGAGGGCGCTCTGGCGGCGCAGTCACTGGAGGGACATCGGCCATTTTGGCAGGGGAAACCGGAACGTCGGCCATTTTGCGAGCTAGCATGGCCGCCCGCACTGACCTCAATGGTGGGTCGCGCACGCTGGCCATCAGGATTGGCCACGACGTAGGAGGGTTGGTCGCGGGCTCCAGGCTGGCAAGGTGGGAGAAGCTATTGGTTTGGTATGTGAGGGGTTCAGGCGGGGGGTAAGCCGGCAAGACGGGCTGGGTTTCGTAGTGGGTTGGATGAGGAAACTTACCATCACTCTTTATTTCTTTAACCTCGATACTAGAGCCATTTATATAAAGAGTGAGGTTGATTAGTTCAATCAAGGAAAAATCAAATATGGGGGAGTTGCATCGGATTGTTTCCGCATCCAAACCCATACGAAACACCACAGCAAGAGCGAAGTCAGGCCAGCTTACCTGATGGGAGAGCTCAAGGAATTCCTCCACATACCACTCCAATGTTCGCCCACCTTGCCGTAGGTTCCGTAGCCTGTCCTCAGCGTCCGACAGTTTTAATGCTTCGGGAGAGACACCGCTGAATGCTGCGTTCGCCTCCATGAGTGAGCTGAAGAAATTATTTTTTTTGATGGGCTGGTATCCTGTCACGACCACACACAAAGGGAGAAGGTGAGTACCTTTCAAGGTATTTATTAACAAACGTGCACAGTACAACACACGTGCAATCGGGTGAAATAAGGTCTCTGTGGTCAAATCTTCAAACAAACACAACAGGTGAGTTCAAGTTCATAAGGATCATAGCGTTAGCAATAGTCACTTCCCTTTAACACGATTAACGTGTATCACAGGAGAACATCAGAGCAATCCACGAGGAGCACAGGAGAACATCGGAAGAATCCACGAGGAGCACAGGAGAGACAACAGGAGGGGGAGAAGATCCACAGAGAAACATCCATGCAACTTTGATACCAGCCGCTGAGTGAATGTTTGGGGAGAGTATTTGAAGGGAGTGGTGATTACAGGTGCAGGTGACGGTGATAGAGCTCTGGTGATGGGCGTGGTGCAGTGATTGGGACTGAGGGAACGTGCTGAGGGTGTGACACAGCTTGCATTGCCTGAACCAAGTTTGTTATGTGCTAAAACGTCGTTTTCTGACATTTCAGGCTCTAACTTCAAAAATCATGCAAAACACTTCTAACACCTTCAGATATGTTTCTCTGTGTTGCAAAATAGGTTTTATTCATGCACAGACTGCAATTTTAATTTTTGGCCGAGTTTCAGCTTGCATTACCAGAACCAAGTTTGTTATGTGCTGAAACGCTGTTTTCTGACATTTCAGGCTCTAACTTCAAAAATCATGCAAAACACTTCTAACACCTTCAGATATGTTTCTCTGTGTTGCAAAATAGGTTTTATTCATGCACAGACTGCAATTTTAATTTTTGGCCGAGTTTCAGCTTGCATTGCCTGAACCAAGTTTGTTATGTGCTAAAACGTCGTTTTCTGACATTTCAGGCTCTAACTTCAAAAATCATGCAAAACACTTCTAACACCTTCAGATATGTTTCTCTGTGTTGCAAAATAGGTTTTATTCATGCACAGACTGCAATTTTAATTTTTGGCCGAGTTTCAGCTTGCATTGCCTGAACCGAGTTTGTTATGTGCTGAAAAGCCGTTTTCTGACATTTCAGGCTCTAACTTCAAAAATCATGCAAAACACTTCTAACACCTTCAGATATGTTTCTCTGTGTTGCAAAATAGGTTTTATTCATGCACAGACTGCAATTTTAATTTTGGACCGAGTTTCAGCTTGCATTGCCAGAACCAAGTTTGTTATGTGCTGAAAAGCCTTTTTCTGACATTTCAGGCTCTAACTTCAAAAATCATGCAAAACACTTCTAACACCTTCAGATTTGTTTCTCTGTGTTGCAAAATAGGTTTTATTCATGCACAGACTGCAATTTTAATTTTGGACCGAGTTTCAGCTTGCATTGCTAGAACCAAGTTTGTTAAGTGCTGAAACGGCGTTTTCTGACATTTCAGGCTCTAACTTCAAAAATCATGCAAAACACTTCTAACACCTTCAGATATGTTTCTCTGTGTTGCAAAATAGGTTTTATTCATGCACAGACTGCAATTTTAATTTTGGACCGAGTTTCAGCTTGCATTGCCAGAACCAAGTTTGTTATGTGCTGAAAAGCCTTTTTCTGACATTTCAGGCTCTAACTTCAAAAATCATGCAAAACACTTCTAACACCTTCAGATATGTTTCTCTGTGTTGAAAAATAGGTTTTATTCATGCACAGACTGCAATTTTAATTTTGGGCCGAGTTTCAGCTTGCATTGCCTGAACCAAATTTGTTATGTGCTGAAACGGCGTTTTCTGACATTTCAGGCTCTAACTTCAAAAATCATGCAAAACACTTCTAACACCTTCAGATATGTTTCTCTGTGTTGCAAAATAGGTTTTATTCATGCACAGACTGCAATTTTAATTTTTGGCCGAGTTTCAGCTTGCATTACCAGAACCAAGTTTGTTATGTGCTGAAACGCTGTTTTCTGACATTTCAGGCTCTAACTTCAAAAATCATGCAAAACACTTCTAACACCTTCAGATATGTTTCTCTGTGTTGAAAAATAGGTTTTATTCATGCACAGACTGCAATTTTAATTTTGGACCGAGTTTCAGCTTGCATTGCCAGAACCAAGTTTGTTATGTGCTGAAAAGCCTTTTTCTGACATTTCAGGCTCTAACTTCAAAAATCATGCAAAACACTTCTAACACCTTCAGATATGTTTCTCTGTGTTGAAAAATAGGTTTTATTCATGCACAGACTGCAATTTTAATTTTGGGCCGAGTTTCAGCTTGCATTGCCTGAACCAAATTTGTTATGTGCTGAAACGGCGTTTTCTGACATTTCAGGCTCTAACTTCAAAAATCATGCAAAACACTTCTAACACCTTCAGATATGTTTCTCTGTGTTGCAAAATAGGTTTTATTCATGCACAGACTGCAATTTTAATTTTTGGCCGAGTTTCAGCTTGCATTACCAGAACCAAGTTTGTTATGTGCTGAAACGCTGTTTTCTGACATTTCAGGCTCTAACTTCAAAAATCATGCAAAACACTTCTAACACCTTCAGATATGTTTCTCTGTGTTGAAAAATAGGTTTTATTCATGCACAGACTGCAATTTTAATTTTTGGCCGAGTTTCAGCTTGCATTACGAGAACCAAGTTTGTTATGTGCTGAAACGCTGTTTTCTGACATTTCAGGCTCTAACTTCAAAAATCATGCAAAACACTTCTAACACCTTCAGATATGTTTCTCTGTGTTGAAAAATAGGTTTTATTCATGCACAGACTGCAATTTAAATTTTTGGCCGAGTTTCAGCTTGCATTGCCTGAACCGAGTTTGTTATGTGCTGAAACGCCGTTTTCTGACATTTCAGGCTCTAACTTCAAAAATCATGCAAAACACTTCTAACACCTTCAGATATGTTTCTCTGTGTTGCAAAATAGGTTTTATTCATGCACAGACTGCAATTTTAATTTTTGGCCGAGTTTCAGCTTGCATTACCAGAACCAAGTTTGTTATGCGCTGAAACGCTGTTTTCTGACATTTCAGGCTCTAACTTCAAAAATCATGCAAAACACTTCTAACACCTTCAGATATGTTTCTCTGTGTTGCAAAATAGGTTTTATTCATGCACAGACTGCAATTTTAATTTTGGACCGAGTTTCAGCTTGCATTTCCAGAACCAAGTTTGTTATGTGCTGAAAAGCCTTTTTCTGACATTTCAGGCTCTAACTTCAAAAATCATGCAAAACACTTCTAACACCTTCAGATATGTTTCTCTGTGTTGCAAAATAGGTTTTATTCATGCACAGACTGCAATTTTAATTTTTGGCCGAGTTTCAGCTTGCATTACCAGAACCAAGTTTGTTATGCGCTGAAACGCTGTTTTCTGACATTTCAGGCTCTAACTTCAAAAATCATGCAAAACACTTCTAACACCTTCAGATATGTTTCTCTGTGTTGCAAAATAGGTTTTATTCATGCACAGACTGCAATTTTAATTTTGGACCGAGTTTCAGCTTGCATTTCCAGAACCAAGTTTGTTATGTGCTGAAAAGCCTTTTTCTGACATTTCAGGCTCTAACTTCAAAAATCATGCAAAACACTTCTAACACCTTCAGATTTGTTTCTCTGTGTTGCAAAATAGGTTTTATTCATGCACAGACTGCAATTTTAATTTTGGACCGAGTTTCAGCTTGCATTTCCAGAACCAAGTTTGTTATGTGCTGAAAAGCCTTTTTCTGACATTTCAGGCTCTAACTTCAAAAATCATGCAAAACACTTCTAACACCTTCAGATTTGTTTCTCTGTGTTGCAAAATAGGTTTTATTCATGCACAGACTGCAATTTTAATTTTGGACCGAGTTTCAGCTTGCATTGCCAGAACCAAGTTTGTTAAGTGCTGAAACGCTGTTTTCTGACATTTCAGGCTCTAACTTCAAAAATCATGCAAAACACTTCTAACACCTTCAGATATGTTTCTCTGTGTTGAAAAATAGGTTTTATTCATGCACAGACTGCAATTTTAATTTTGGGCCGAGTTTCAGCTTGCATTGCCTGAACCAAGTTTGTTATGTGCTGAAACGGCGTTTTCTGACATTTCAGGCTCTAACTTCAAAAATCATGCAAAACACTTCTAACACCTTTAGATATGTTTCTCTGTGTTGCAAAATAGGTTTTATTCATGCACAGACTGCAATTTTAATTTTTGGCCGAGTTTCAGCTTGCATTACCAGAACCAAGTTTGTTATGTGCTGAAACGCCGTTTTCTGACATTTCAGGCTCTAACTTAAAAAAAATCATGCAAAACACTTCTAACACCTTCAGATATGTTTCTCTGTGTTGCAAAATAGGTTTTATTCATGCACAGACTGCAATTTTAATTTTTGGCCGAGTTTCAGCTTGCATTGCCTGAACCGAGTTTGTTATGTGCTGAAACGCCGTTTTCTGACATTTCAGGCTCTAACTTCAAAAATCATGCAAAACACTTCTAACACCTTCAGATATGTTTCTCTGTGTTGAAAAATAGGTTTTATTCATGCACAGACTGCAATTTTAATTTTTGGCCGAGTTTCAGCTTGCATTGCCTGAACCGAGTTTGTTATGTGCTGAAACGCCGTTTTCTGACATTTCAGGCTCTAACTTCAAAAATCATGCAAAACACTTCTAACACCTTCAGATATGTTTCTCTGTGTTGCAAAATAGGTTTTATTCATGCACAGACTGCAATTTTAATTTTTGGCCGAGTTTCAGCTTGCATTACCAGAACCAAGTTTGTTATGTGCTGAAACGCTGTTTTCTGACATTTCAGGCTCTAACTTCAAAAATCATGCAAAACACTTCTAACACCTTCAGATATGTTTCTCTGTGTTGCAAAATAGGTTTTATTCATGCACAGACTGCAATTTTAATTTTTGGCCGAGTTTCAGCTTGCATTGCCTGAACCGAGTTTGTTATGTGCTGAAACGCCGTTTTCTGACATTTCAGGCTCTAACTTCAAAAATCATGCAAAACACTTCTAACACCTTCAGATATGTTTCTCTGTGTTGCAAAATAGGTTTTATTCATGCACAGACTGCAATTTTAATTTTGGACCGAGTTTCAGCTTGCATTGCCAGAACCAAGTTTGTTATGTGCTGAAAAGCCTTTTTCTGACATTTCAGGCTCTAACTTCAAAAATCATGCAAAACACTTCTAACACCTTCAGATATATTTCTCTGTGTTGCAAAATAGGTTTTATTCATGCACAGACTGCAATTTTAATTTTTGGCCGAGTTTCAGCTTGCATTACCAGAACCAAGTTTGTTATGTGCTGAAACGCTGTTTTCTGACATTTCAGGCTCTAACTTCAAAAATCATGCACAAAACACTTCTAACACCTTCAGATATGTTTCTCTGTGTTGAAAAATAGGTTTTACTCATGCACAGACTACAAATTTTAATTTTTGGCCGAGTTTCAGCTTGCATTGCCTGAACCGAGTTTGTTATGTGCTGAAACGCCGTTTTCTGACATTTCAGGCTCTAACTTCAAAAATCATGCAAAACACTTCTAACACCTTCAGATATGTTTCTCTGTGTTGAAAAATAGGTTTTATTCATGCACAGACTGCAATTTTAATTTTTGGCCGAGTTTCAGCTTGCATTGCCTGAACCGAGTTTGTTATGTGCTGAAACGCCGTTTTCTGACATTTCAGGCTCTAACTTAAAAAAATCATGCAAAACACTTCTAACACCTTCAGATATGTTTCTCTGTGTTGCAAAATAGGTTTTATTCATGCACAGACTGCAATTTTAATTTTTGGCCGAGTTTCAGCTTGCATTGCCTGAACCGAGTTTGTTATGTGCTGAAACGCCGTTTTCTGACATTTCAGGCTCTAACTTCAAAAATCATGCAAAACACTTCTAACACTTTCAGATATGTTTCTCTGTGTTGCAAAATAGGTTTTATTCATGCACAGACTGCAATTTTAATTTTGGACCGAGTTTCAGCTTGCATTGCCAGAACCAAGTTTGTTATGTGCTGAAAAGCCTTTTTCTGACATTTCAGGCTCTAACTTCAAAAATCATGCAAAACACTTCTAACACCTTCAGATATATTTCTCTGTGTTGCAAAATAGGTTTTATTCATGCACAGACTGCAATTTTAATTTTTGGCCGAGTTTCAGCTTGCATTACCAGAACCAAGTTTGTTATGTGCTGAAACGCTGTTTTCTGACATTTCAGGCTCTAACTTCAAAAATCATGCAAAACACTTCTAACACCTTCAGATATGTTTCTCTGTGTTGAAAAATAGGTTTTATTCATGCACAGACTACAAATTTTAATTTTTGGCCGAGTTTCAGCTTGCATTGCCTGAACCGAGTTTGTTATGTGCTGAAACGCCGTTTTCTGACATTTCAGGCTCTAACTTCAAAAATCATGCAAAACACTTCTAACACCTTCAGATATGTTTCTCTGTGTTGAAAAATAGGTTTTATTCATGCACAGACTGCAATTTTAATTTTTGGCCGAGTTACAGCTTGCATTGCCTGAACCGAGTTTGTTATGTGCTGAAACGCCGTTTTCTGACATTTCAGGCTCTAACTTCAAAAATCATGCAAAACACTTCTAACACCTTCAGATATGTTTCTCTGTGTTGCAAAATAGGTTTTATTCATGCACAGACTGCAATTTTAATTTTTGGCCGAGTTTCAGCTTGCATTACCAGAACCAAGTTTGTTATGTGCTGAAACGCTGTTTTCTGACATTTCAGGCTCTAACTTCAAAAATCATGCAAAACACTTCTAACACCTTCAGATATGTTTCTCTGTGTTGCAAAATAGGTTTTATTCATGCACAGACTGCAATTTAAATTTTTGGCCGAGTTTCAGCTTGAATTGCCTGAACCAAGTTTGTTATTTGCTAAAACGTCGTTTTCTGACATTTCAGGCTCTAACTTCAAAAATCATGCAAAACACTTCTAACACCTTCAGATATGTTTCTCTGTGTTGCAAAATAGGTTTTATTCATGCACAGACTGCAATTTTAATTTTTGGCCGAGTTTCAGCTGGCATTACCAGAACCAAGTTTGTTATGTGCTGAAACGCTGTTTTCTGACATTTCAGGCTCTAACTTCAAAAATCATGCAAAACACTTCTAACACCTTCAGATATGTTTCTCTGTGTTGCAAAATAGGTTTTATTCATGCACAGACTGCAATTTTAATTTTTGGCCGAGTTTCAGCTTGCATTGCCTGAACCGAGTTTGTTATGTGCTGAAACGCCGTTTTCTGACATTTCAGGCTCTAACTTCAAAAATCATGCAAAACACTTCTAACACCTTCAGATATGTTTCTCTGTGTTGCAAAATAGGTTTTATTCATGCACAGACTGCAATTTTAATTTTGGACCGAGTTTCAGCTTGCATTGCCAGAACCAAGTTTGTTATGTGCTGAAAAGCCTTTTTCTGACATTTCAGGCTCTAACTTCAAAAATCATGCAAAACACTTCTAACACCTTCAGATTTGTTTCTCTGTGTTGCAAAATAGGTTTTATTCATGCACAGACTGCAATTTTAATTTTGGACCGAGTTTCAGCTTGCATTGCCAGAACCAAGTTTGTTAAGTGCTGAAACGCTGTTTTCTGACATTTCAGGCTCTAACTTCAAAAATCATGCAAAACACTTCTAACACCTTCAGATATGTTTCTCTGTGTTGAAAAATAGGTTTTATTCATGCACAGACTGCAATTTTAATTTTGGGCCGAGTTTCAGCTTGCATTGCCTGAACCAAGTTTGTTATGTGCTGAAACGGCGTTTTCTGACATTTCAGGCTCTAACTTCAAAAATCATGCAAAACACTTCTAACACCTTCAGATATGTTTCTCTGTGTTGAAAAATAGGTTTTATTCATGCACAGACTGCAATTTTAATTTTTGGCCGAGTTTCAGCTTGCATTGCCTGAACCGAGTTTGTTATGTGCTGAAACGCCGTTTTCTGACATTTCAGGCTCTAACTTCAAAAATCATGCAAAACACTTCTAACACCTTCAGATATGTTTCTCTGTGTTGCAAAATAGGTTTTATTCATGCACAGACTGCAATTTTAATTTTTGGCCGAGTTTCAGCTTGCATTACCAGAACCAAGTTTGTTATGTGCTGAAATGCTGTTTTCTGACATTTCAGGCTCTAACTTCAAAAATCATGCAAAACACTTCTAACACCTTCAGATATGTTTCTCTGTGTTGAAAAATAGGTTTTGTTCATGCACAGACTGCAATTTTAATTTTTGGCCGAGTTTCAGCTTGCATTGCCTGAACCGAGTTTGTTATGTGCTGAAACGCCGTTTTCTGACATTTCAGGCTCTAACTTCAAAAATCATGCAAAACACTTCTAACACCTTCAGATTTGTTTCTCTGTGTTGCAAAATAGGTTTTATTCATGCACAGACTGCAATTTTAATTTTGGACCGAGTTTCAGCTTGCATTGCCAGAACCAAGTTTGTTAAGTGCTGAAACGCTGTTTTCTGACATTTCAGGCTCTAACTTCAAAAATCATGCAAAACACTTCTAACACCTTCAGATATGTTTCTCTGTGTTGAAAAATAGGTTTTATTCATGCACAGACTGCAATTTTAATTTTGGGCCGAGTTTCAGCTTGCATTGCCAGAACCAAGTTTGTTATGTGCTGAAAAGCCTTTTTCTGACATTTCAGGCTCTAACTTCAAAAATCATGCAAAACACTTCTAACACCTTCAGATTTGTTTCTCTGTGTTGCAAAATAGGTTTTATTCATGCACAGACTGCAATTTTAATTTTGGACCGAGTTTCAGCTTGCATTGCCAGAACCAAGTTTGTTAAGTGCTGAAACGCTGTTTTCTGACATTTCAGGCTCTAACTTCAAAAATCATGCAAAACACTTCTAACACCTTCAGATATGTTTCTCTGTGTTGAAAAATAGGTTTTATTCATGCACAGACTGCAATTTTAATTTTTGGCCGAGTTTCAGCTTGCATTGCCTGAACCAAGTTTGTTATGTGCTGAAACGGCGTTTTCTGACATTTTAGGCTCTAACTTCAAAAATCATGCAAAACACTTCTAACACCTTCAGATATGTTTCTCTGTGTTGTAAAATAGGTTTTATTCATGCACAGACTGCAATTTTAATTTTGGGCCGAGTTTCAGCTTGCATTGCCTGAACCAAGTTTGTTATGTGCTGAAACGGCGTTTTCTGACATTTCAGGCTCTAACTTCAAAAATCATGCAAAACACTTCTAACACCTTTAGATATGTTTCTCTGTGTTGCAAAATAGGTTTTATTCATGCACAGACTGCAATTTTAATTTTGGGCCGAGTTTCAGCTTGCATTGCCTGAACCGAGTTTGTTATGTGCTGAAACGCCGTTTTCTGACATTTCAGGCTCTAACTTCAAAAATCATGCAAAACACTTCTAACACCTTCAGATATGTTTCTTTGTGTTGAAAAATAGGTTTTATTCATGCACAGACTGCAATTTTAATTTTTGGCCGAGTTTCAGCTTGCATTGCCTGAACCGAGTTTGTTATGTGCTGAAACGCCGTTTTCTGACATTTCAGGCTCTAACTTCAAAAATCATGCAAAACACTTCTAACACCTTCAGATATGTTTCTCTGTGTTGAAAAATAGGTTTTATTCATGCACAGACTGCAATTTTAATTTTGGACCGAGTTTCAGCTTGCATTGCCTGAACCGAGTTTGTTATGTGCTGAAACGCCGTTTTCTGACATTTCAGGCTCTAACTTCAAAAATCATGCAAAACACTTCTAACACCTTCAGATATGTTTCTCTGTGTTGCAAAATAGGTTTTATTCATGCACAGACTGCAATTTAAATTTTTGGCCGAGTTTCAGCTTGCATTACCAGAACCAAGTTTGTTATGTGCTGAAACGCTGTTTTCTGACATTTCAGGCTCTAACTTCAAAAATCATGCAAAACACTTCTAACACCTTCAGATATGTTTCTCTGTGTTGAAAAATAGGTTTTATTCATGCACAGACTGCAATTTTAATTTTTGGCCGAGTTTCAGCTTGCATTACCAGAACCAAGTTTGTTATGTGCTGAAACGCTGTTTTCTGACATTTCAGGCTCTAACTTTTAAAAATCATGCAAAACACTTCTAACACCTTCAGATATGTTTCTCTGTGTTGCAAAATAGGTTTTATTCATGCACAGACTGCAATTTTAATTTTTGGCCGAGTTTCAGCTTGCATTGCCTGAACCGAGTTTGTTATGTGCTGAAACGCCGTTTTCTGACATTTCAGGCTCTAACTTCAAAAATCATGCAAAACACTTCTAACACCTTCAGATATGTTTCTCTGTGTTGCAAAATAGGTTTTATTCATGCACAGACTGCAATTTTAATTTTGGACCGAGTTTCAGCTTGCATTGCCAGAACCAAGTTTGTTATGTGCTGAAAAGCCTTTTTCTGACATTTCAGGCTCTAACTTCAAAAATCATGCAAAACACTTCTAACACCTTCAGATTTGTTTCTCTGTGTTGCAAAATAGGTTTTATTCATGCACAGACTGCAATTTTAATTTTGGACCGAGTTTCAGCTTGCATTGCCAGAACCAAGTTTGTTAAGTGCTGAAACGCTGTTTTCTGACATTTCAGGCTCTAACTTCAAAAATCATGCAAAACACTTCTAACACCTTCAGATATGTTTCTCTGTGTTGAAAAATAGGTTTTATTCATGCACAGACTGCAATTTTAATTTTGGGCCGAGTTTCAGCTTGCATTGCCTGAACCAAGTTTGTTATGTGCTGAAACGGCGTTTTCTGACATTTCAGGCTCTAACTTCAAAAATCATGCAAAACACTTCTAACACCTTCAGATATGTTTCTCTGTGTTGAAAAATAGGTTTTATTCATGCACAGACTGCAATTTTAATTTTTGGCCGAGTTTCAGCTTGCATTGCCTGAACCGAGTTTGTTATGTGCTGAAACGCCGTTTTCTGACATTTCAGGCTCTAACTTCAAAAATCATGCAAAACACTTCTAACACCTTCAGATATGTTTCTCTGTGTTGCAAAATAGGTTTTATTCATGCACAGACTGCAATTTTAATTTTTGGCCGAGTTTCAGCTTGCATTACCAGAACCAAGTTTGTTATGTGCTGAAATGCTGTTTTCTGACATTTCAGGCTCTAACTTCAAAAATCATGCAAAACACTTCTAACACCTTCAGATATGTTTCTCTGTGTTGAAAAATAGGTTTTGTTCATGCACAGACTGCAATTTTAATTTTTGGCCGAGTTTCAGCTTGCATTGCCTGAACCGAGTTTGTTATGTGCTGAAACGCCGTTTTCTGACATTTCAGGCTCTAACTTCAAAAATCATGCAAAACACTTCTAACACCTTCAGATTTGTTTCTCTGTGTTGCAAAATAGGTTTTATTCATGCACAGACTGCAATTTTAATTTTGGACCGAGTTTCAGCTTGCATTGCCAGAACCAAGTTTGTTAAGTGCTGAAACGCTGTTTTCTGACATTTCAGGCTCTAACTTCAAAAATCATGCAAAACACTTCTAACACCTTCAGATATGTTTCTCTGTGTTGAAAAATAGGTTTTATTCATGCACAGACTGCAATTTTAATTTTGGGCCGAGTTTCAGCTTGCATTGCCAGAACCAAGTTTGTTATGTGCTGAAAAGCCTTTTTCTGACATTTCAGGCTCTAACTTCAAAAATCATGCAAAACACTTCTAACACCTTCAGATTTGTTTCTCTGTGTTGCAAAATAGGTTTTATTCATGCACAGACTGCAATTTTAATTTTGGACCGAGTTTCAGCTTGCATTGCCAGAACCAAGTTTGTTAAGTGCTGAAACGCTGTTTTCTGACATTTCAGGCTCTAACTTCAAAAATCATGCAAAACACTTCTAACACCTTCAGATATGTTTCTCTGTGTTGAAAAATAGGTTTTATTCATGCACAGACTGCAATTTTAATTTTTGGCCGAGTTTCAGCTTGCATTGCCTGAACCAAGTTTGTTATGTGCTGAAACGGCGTTTTCTGACATTTTAGGCTCTAACTTCAAAAATCATGCAAAACACTTCTAACACCTTCAGATATGTTTCTCTGTGTTGTAAAATAGGTTTTATTCATGCACAGACTGCAATTTTAATTTTGGGCCGAGTTTCAGCTTGCATTGCCTGAACCAAGTTTGTTATGTGCTGAAACGGCGTTTTCTGACATTTCAGGCTCTAACTTCAAAAATCATGCAAAACACTTCTAACACCTTTAGATATGTTTCTCTGTGTTGCAAAATAGGTTTTATTCATGCACAGACTGCAATTTTAATTTTGGGCCGAGTTTCAGCTTGCATTGCCTGAACCGAGTTTGTTATGTGCTGAAACGCCGTTTTCTGACATTTCAGGCTCTAACTTCAAAAATCATGCAAAACACTTCTAACACCTTCAGATATGTTTCTCTGTGTTGAAAAATAGGTTTTATTCATGCACAGACTGCAATTTTAATTTTTGGCCGAGTTTCAGCTTGCATTGCCTGAACCGAGTTTGTTATGTGCTGAAACGCCGTTTTCTGACATTTCAGGCTCTAACTTCAAAAATCATGCAAAACACTTCTAACACCTTCAGATATGTTTCTCTGTGTTGAAAAATAGGTTTTATTCATGCACAGACTGCAATTTTAATTTTGGACCGAGTTTCAGCTTGCATTGCCTGAACCGAGTTTGTTATGTGCTGAAACGCCGTTTTCTGACATTTCAGGCTCTAACTTCAAAAATCATGCAAAACACTTCTAACACCTTCAGATATGTTTCTCTGTGTTGCAAAATAGGTTTTATTCATGCACAGACTGCAATTTAAATTTTTGGCCGAGTTTCAGCTTGCATTACCAGAACCAAGTTTGTTATGTGCTGAAACGCTGTTTTCTGACATTTCAGGCTCTAACTTCAAAAATCATGCAAAACACTTCTAACACCTTCAGATATGTTTCTCTGTGTTGAAAAATAGGTTTTATTCATGCACAGACTGCAATTTTAATTTTTGGCCGAGTTTCAGCTTGCATTACCAGAACCAAGTTTGTTATGTGCTGAAACGCTGTTTTCTGACATTTCAGGCTCTAACTTCAAAAATCATGCAAAACACTTCTAACACCTTCAGATATGTTTCTCTGTGTTGCAAAATAGGTTTTATTCATGCACAGACTGCAATTTTAATTTTTGGCCGAGTTTCAGCTTGCATTGCCTGAACCGAGTTTGTTATGTGCTGAAACGCCGTTTTCTGACATTTCAGGCTCTAACTTCAAAAATCATGCAAAACACTTCTAACACCTTCAGATATGTTTCTCTGTGTTGCAAAATAGGTTTTATTCATGCACAGACTGCAATTTTAATTTTGGACCGAGTTTCAGCTTGCATTGCCAGAACCAAGTTTGTTATGTGCTGAAAAGCCTTTTTCTGACATTTCAGGCTCTAACTTCAAAAATCATGCAAAACACTTCTAACACCTTCAGATTTGTTTCTCTGTGTTGCAAAATAGGTTTTATTCATGCACAGACTGCAATTTTAATTTTGGACCGAGTTTCAGCTTGCATTGCCAGAACCAAGTTTGTTAAGTGCTGAAACGCTGTTTTCTGACATTTCAGGCTCTAACTTCAAAAATCATGCAAAACACTTCTAACACCTTCAGATATGTTTCTCTGTGTTGAAAAATAGGTTTTATTCATGCACAGACTGCAATTTTAATTTTGGGCCGAGTTTTAGCTTGCATTGCCTGAACCAAGTTTGTTATGTGCTGAAACGGCGTTTTCTGACATTTCAGGCTCTAACTTCAAAAATCATGCAAAACACTTCTAACACCTTCAGATATGTTTCTCTGTGTTGAAAAATAGGTTTTATTCATGCACAGACTGCAATTTTAATTTTTGGCCGAGTTTCAGCTTGCATTGCCTGAACCGAGTTTGTTATGTGCTGAAACGCCGTTTTCTGACATTTCAGGCTCTAACTTCAAAAATCATGCAAAACACTTCTAACACCTTCAGATATGTTTCTCTGTGTTGCAAAATAGGTTTTATTCATGCACAGACTGCAATTTTAATTTTTGGCCGAGTTTCAGCTTGCATTACCAGAACCAAGTTTGTTATGTGCTGAAATGCTGTTTTCTGACATTTCAGGCTCTAACTTCAAAAATCATGCAAAACACTTCTAACACCTTCAGATATGTTTCTCTGTGTTGAAAAATAGGTTTTGTTCATGCACAGACTGCAATTTTAATTTTTGGCCGAGTTTCAGCTTGCATTGCCTGAACCGAGTTTGTTATGTGCTGAAACGCCGTTTTCTGACATTTCAGGCTCTAACTTCAAAAATCATGCAAAACACTTCTAACACCTTCAGATTTGTTTCTCTGTGTTGCAAAATAGGTTTTATTCATGCACAGACTGCAATTTTAATTTTGGACCGAGTTTCAGCTTGCATTGCCAGAACCAAGTTTGTTAAGTGCTGAAACGCTGTTTTCTGACATTTCAGGCTCTAACTTCAAAAATCATGCAAAACACTTCTAACACCTTCAGATATGTTTCTCTGTGTTGAAAAATAGGTTTTATTCATGCACAGACTGCAATTTTAATTTTGGGCCGAGTTTCAGCTTGCATTGCCAGAACCAAGTTTGTTATGTGCTGAAAAGCCTTTTTCTGACATTTCAGGCTCTAACTTCAAAAATCATGCAAAACACTTCTAACACCTTCAGATTTGTTTCTCTGTGTTGCAAAATAGGTTTTATTCATGCACAGACTGCAATTTTAATTTTGGACCGAGTTTCAGCTTGCATTGCCAGAACCAAGTTTGTTAAGTGCTGAAACGCTGTTTTCTGACATTTCAGGCTCTAACTTCAAAAATCATGCAAAACACTTCTAACACCTTCAGATATGTTTCTCTGTGTTGAAAAATAGGTTTTATTCATGCACAGACTGCAATTTTAATTTTTGGCCGAGTTTCAGCTTGCATTGCCTGAACCAAGTTTGTTATGTGCTGAAACGGCGTTTTCTGACATTTTAGGCTCTAACTTCAAAAATCATGCAAAACACTTCTAACACCTTCAGATATGTTTCTCTGTGTTGTAAAATAGGTTTTATTCATGCACAGACTGCAATTTTAATTTTGGGCCGAGTTTCAGCTTGCATTGCCTGAACCAAGTTTGTTATGTGCTGAAACGGCGTTTTCTGACATTTCAGGCTCTAACTTCAAAAATCATGCAAAACACTTCTAACACCTTTAGATATGTTTCTCTGTGTTGCAAAATAGGTTTTATTCATGCACAGACTGCAATTTTAATTTTGGGCCGAGTTTCAGCTTGCATTGCCTGAACCGAGTTTGTTATGTGCTGAAACGCCGTTTTCTGACATTTCAGGCTCTAACTTCAAAAATCATGCAAAACACTTCTAACACCTTCAGATATGTTTCTCTGTGTTGAAAAATAGGTTTTATTCATGCACAGACTGCAATTTTAATTTTTGGCCGAGTTTCAGCTTGCATTGCCTGAACCGAGTTTGTTATGTGCTGAAACGCCGTTTTCTGACATTTCAGGCTCTAACTTCAAAAATCATGCAAAACACTTCTAACACCTTCAGATATGTTTCTCTGTGTTGAAAAATAGGTTTTATTCATGCACAGACTGCAATTTTAATTTTGGACCGAGTTTCAGCTTGCATTGCCTGAACTGAGTTTGTTATGTGCTGAAACGCCGTTTTCTGACATTTCAGGCTCTAACTTCAAAAATCATGCAAAACACTGCTAACACCTTCAGATATGTTTCTCTGTGTTGCAAAATAGGTTTTATTCATGCACAGACTGCAATTTTAATTTTTGGCCGAGTTTCAGCTTGCATTACCAGAACCAAGTTTGTTATGTGCTGAAACGCTGTTTTCTGACATTTCAGGCTCTAACTTCAAAAATCATGCAAAACACTTCTAACACCTTCAGATATGTTTCTCTGTGTTGAAAAATAGGTTTTATTCATGCACAGACTGCAATTTTAATTTTTGGCCGAGTTTCAGCTTGCATTACCAGAACCGAGTTTGTTATGTGCTGAAACGGCGTTTTCTGACATTTCAGGCTCTAACTTAAAAAAATCATGCAAAACACTTCTAACACCTTCAGATATGTTTCTCTGTGTTGCAAAATAGGTTTTATTCATGCACAGACTGCAATTTTAATTTTTGGCCGAGTTTCAGCTTGCATTACCAGAACCAAGTTTGTTATGTGCTGAAACGCTGTTTTCTGACATTTCAGGCTCTAACTTCAAAAATCATGCAAAACACTTCTAACACCTTCAGATATGTTTCTCTGTGTTGAAAAATAGGTTTTATTCATGCACAGACTGCAATTTTAATTTTGGACCGAGTTTCAGCTTGCATTGCCAGAACCAAGTTTGTTATGTGCTGAAAAGCCTTTTTCTGACATTTCAGGCTCTAACTTCAAAAATCATGCAAAACACTTCTAACACCTTCAGATATATTTCTCTGTGTTGCAAAATAGGTTTTATTCATGCACAGACTGCAATTTTAATTTTTGGCCGAGTTTCAGCTTGCATTACCAGAACCAAGTTTGTTATGTGCTGAAACGCTGTTTTCTGACATTTCAGGCTCTAACTTCAAAAATCATGCAAAACACTTCTAACACCTTCAGATATGTTTCTCTGTGTTGAAAAATAGGTTTTATTCATGCACAGACTGCAATTTTAATTTTTGGCCGAGTTTCAGCTTGCATTGCCTGAACCGAGTTTGTTATGTGCTGAAACGCCGTTTTCTGACATTTCAGGCTCTAACTTCAAAAATCATGCAAAACACTTCTAACACCTTCAGATATGTTTCTCTGTGTTGAAAAATAGGTTTTATTCATGCACAGACTGCAATTTTAATTTTTGGCCGAGTTTCAGCTTGCATTGCCTGAACCGAGTTTGTTATGTGCTGAAACGCCGTTTTCTGACATTTCAGGCTCTAACTTCAAAAATCATGCAAAACACTTCTAACACCTTCAGATATGTTTCTCTGTGTTGCAAAATAGGTTTTATTCATGCACAGACTGCAATTTTAATTTTTGGCCGAGTTTCAGCTTGCATTACCAGAACCAAGTTTGTTATGTGCTGAAACGCTGTTTTCTGACATTTCAGGCTCTAACTTCAAAAATCATGCAAAACACTTCTAACACCTTCAGATATGTTTCTCTGTGTTGCAAAATAGGTTTTATTCATGCACAGACTGCAATTTAAATTTTTGGCCGAGTTTCAGCTTGCATTGCCTGAACCAAGTTTGTTATGTGCTAAAACGTCGTTTTCTGACATTTCAGGCTCTAACTTCAAAAATCATGCAAAACGCTTCTAACACCTTCAGATATGTTTCTCTGTGTTGCAAAATAGGTTTTATTCATGCACAGACTGCAATTTTAATTTTTGGCCGAGTTTCAGCTTGCATTACCAGAACCAAGTTTGTTATGTGCTGAAACGCTGTTTTCTGACATTTCAGGCTCTAACTTCAAAAATCATGCAAAACACTTCTAACACCTTCAGATATGTTTCTCTGTGTTGCAAAATAGGTTTTATTCATGCACAGACTGCAATTTTAATTTTTGGCCGAGTTTCAGCTTGCATTGCCTGAACCAAGTTTGTTATGTGCTAAAACGTCGTTTTCTGACATTTCAGGCTCTAACTTCAAAAATCATGCAAAACACTTCTAACACCTTCAGATATGTTTCTCTGTGTTGCAAAATAGGTTTTATTCATGCACAGACTGCAATTTTAATTTTTGGCCGAGTTTCAGCTTGCATTGCCTGAACCGAGTTTGTTATGTGCTGAAAAGCCGTTTTCTGACATTTCAGGCTCTAACTTCAAAAATCATGCAAAACACTTCTAACACCTTCAGATATGTTTCTCTGTGTTGCAAAATAGGTTTTATTCATGCACAGACTGCAATTTTAATTTTGGACCGAGTTTCAGCTTGCATTGCCAGAACCAAGTTTGTTATGTGCTGAAAAGCCTTTTTCTGACATTTCAGGCTCTAACTTCAAAAATCATGCAAAACACTTCTAACACCTTCAGATTTGTTTCTCTGTGTTGCAAAATAGGTTTTATTCATGCACAGACTGCAATTTTAATTTTGGACCGAGTTTCAGCTTGCATTGCTAGAACCAAGTTTGTTAAGTGCTGAAACGCTGTTTTCTGACATTTCAGGCTCTAACTTCAAAAATCATGCAAAACACTTCTAACACCTTCAGATATGTTTCTCTGTGTTGAAAAATAGGTTTTATTCATGCACAGACTGCAATTTTAATTTTTGGCCGAGTTTCAGCTTGCATTACCAGAACCAAGTTTGTTATGTGCTGAAACGGCGTTTTCTGACATTTCAGGCTCTAACTTAAAAAAATCATGCAAAACACTTCTAACACCTTCAGATATGTTTCTCTGTGTTGCAAAATAGGTTTTATTCATGCACAGACTGCAATTTTAATTTTTGGCCGAGTTTCAGCTTGCATTGCCTGAACCGAGTTTGTTATGTGCTGAAACGCCGTTTTCTGACATTTCAGGCTCTAACTTCAAAAATCATGCAAAACACTTCTAACACCTTCAGATATGTTTCTCTGTGTTGCAAAATAGGTTTTATTCATGCACAGACTGCAATTTTAATTTTGGACCGAGTTTCAGCTTGCATTGCCAGAACCAAGTTTGTTATGTGCTGAAAAGCCTTTTTCTGACATTTCAGGCTCTAACTTCAAAAATCATGCAAAACACTTCTAACACCTTCAGATATATTTCTCTGTGTTGCAAAATAGGTTTTATTCATGCACAGACTGCAATTTTAATTTTTGGCCGAGTTTCAGCTCGCATTACCAGAACCAAGTTTGTTATGTGCTGAAACGCTGTTTTCTGACATTTCAGGCTCTAACTTCAAAAATCATGCAAAACACTTCTAACACCTTCAGATATGTTTCTCTGTGTTGAAAAATAGGTTTTATTCATGCACAGACTGCAATTTTAATTTTTGGCCGAGTTTCAGCTTGCATTACCAGAACCGAGTTTGTTATGTGCTGAAACGGCGTTTTCTGACATTTCAGGCTCTAACTTAAAAAAATCATGCAAAACACTTCTAACACCTTCAGATATGTTTCTCTGTGTTGCAAAATAGGTTTTATTCATGCACAGACTGCAATTTTAATTTTTGGCCGAGTTTCAGCTTGCATTGCCTGAACCGAGTTTGTTATGTGCTGAAACGCCGTTTTCTGACATTTCAGGCTCTAACTTCAAAAATCATGCAAAACACTTCTAACACCTTCAGATATGTTTCTCTGTGTTGCAAAATAGGTTTTATTCATGCACAGACTGCAATTTTAATTTTGGACCGAGTTTCAGCTTGCATTGCCAGAACCAAGTTTGTTATGTGCTGAAAAGCCTTTTTCTGACATTTCAGGCTCTAACTTCAAAAATCATGCAAAACACTTCTAACACCTTCAGATATATTTCTCTGTGTTGCAAAATAGGTTTTATTCATGCACAGACTGCAATTTTAATTTTTGGCCGAGTTTCAGCTTGCATTACCAGAACCAAGTTTGTTATGTGCTGAAACGCTGTTTTCTGACATTTCAGGCTCTAACTTCAAAAATCATGCAAAACACTTCTAACACCTTCAGATATGTTTCTCTGTGTTGAAAAATAGGTTTTATTCATGCACAGACTGCAATTTTAATTTTTGGCCGAGTTTCAGCTTGCATTGCCTGAACCGAGTTTGTTATGTGCTGAAACGCCGTTTTCTGACATTTCAGGCTCTAACTTCAAAAATCATGCAAAACACTTCTAACACCTTCAGATATGTTTCTCTGTGTTGAAAAATAGGTTTTATTCATGCACAGACTGCAATTTTAATTTTTGGCCGAGTTTCAGCTTGCATTGCCTGAACCGAGTTTGTTATGTGCTGAAACGCCGTTTTCTGACATTTCAGGCTCTAACTTCAAAAATCATGCAAAACACTTCTAACACCTTCAGATATGTTTCTCTGTGTTGCAAAATAGGTTTTATTCATGCACAGACTGCAATTTTAATTTTTGGCCGAGTTTCAGCTTGCATTACCAGAACCAAGTTTGTTATGTGCTGAAACGCTGTTTTCTGACATTTCAGGCTCTAACTTCAAAAATCATGCAAAACACTTCTAACACCTTCAGATATGTTTCTCTGTGTTGCAAAATAGGTTTTATTCATGCACAGACTGCAATTTAAATTTTTGGCCGAGTTTCAGCTTGCATTGCCTGAACCAAGTTTGTTATGTGCTAAAACGTCGTTTTCTGACATTTCAGGCTCTAACTTCAAAAATCATGCAAAACACTTCTAACACCTTCAGATATGTTTCTCTGTGTTGCAAAATAGGTTTTATTCATGCACAGACTGCAATTTTAATTTTTGGCCGAGTTTCAGCTTGCATTACCAGAACCAAGTTTGTTATGTGCTGAAACGCTGTTTTCTGACATTTCAGGCTCTAACTTCAAAAATCATGCAAAACACTTCTAACACCTTCAGATATGTTTCTCTGTGTTGCAAAATAGGTTTTATTCATGCACAGACTGCAATTTTAATTTTTGGCCGAGTTTCAGCTTGCATTGCCTGAACCAAGTTTGTTATGTGCTAAAACGTCGTTTTCTGACATTTCAGGCTCTAACTTCAAAAATCATGCAAAACACTTCTAACACCTTCAGATATGTTTCTCTGTGTTGCAAAATAGGTTTTATTCATGCACAGACTGCAATTTTAATTTTTGGCCGAGTTTCAGCTTGCATTGCCTGAACCGAGTTTGTTACAGATCTGGCCATTTAAAATGCGCGCGGGAAGTAAAGTGGTCTCGCGTGACGCCGGTGTATTCCAAAGGAACACGGAAAATACAATGACATAGGAAAGACATGATCAGTAGGGGGCAGTCATGTAACGCACTGGACTGGAGCAGGCTGAAAACATTGCTGCAAACTAAAAGGTACGGTAACCTGGAGGGGACACCTTCGGTTCACTTATGTTTGTCGTGGCCACACAAATGAATTCGTAGGAACATCATATTACTTTTTGTCATTGCCACGAGATATTAATTCCTGGGAATGTCATATTATGTCGTGGCCACAAGATTATTTTGTCGAGGTAACGACATCCTTATGTTTAATGCATAAACAAACCTGCGTAACCATAACCCAGGATTATCAGAGATAGGTTTATTAATATTTTTTATTTTGAGTTAAGAAATGTTTTTATTAATTGTTATAGAAATTAATGCAATAATAAGTTATATATTAACAATAGGCAATGCTGTATATGCAAATGTCTGTGCGCGATGTAGACAGCATTCAAAAGTTTATCAAGAATTTATTACATATAAGTACTTCAAATTAAATAGCCCTGCAAGAAACATTTTATGCATCCTTAAGTCTTATCCATTAATTGATCCTTTTTTTCTGTAATAAATGTATTATTCGTTTATATTCAGTATGTCCCCCTTAATTTCGATCTCTTAACATTCCGAATCTAAATGATAAATGCTGACATGCCATGAAAGTTTTGATTATACTATATGGCATATATTCATTTTTAGTCTAATTATAACCTATATAGTGTTTCATTGTCGAGTGAATCATTCACGTTCCATTTGTAAATCGTATGGTCACACACGGGCATTAATACAATCATAAAGTCAAAACTTTATTGGCATAATTGTAGTTCACAATATTTGCTAAATATATGCCAAATAGCATATATAAAGTTATTTAGGTTAAGCGATTCACAATAAAGAAAAAAGTAGATAGCTCTAAATCACTTATTATTTATTCTTATTATAGGTTATTATTATTTCAATACCTGGTTAGGGCTATTTATTTTTAACGCCTGACAATTATGCCAATTACGTTTTGACTTTTTGATTGTATTTATCCCCGTGTGTGACGATACATGATGTTTTCATTTACAAATGAAACTACGTGAATGATTCATTTCTCAGTAAAACAGTTTAATATTTATATAGTCTAGTCTGTTAATTAGACTAAACAAAATAAAATATGTTCAATTCATATTTTATATGTTCAATTCTTTAGTTAAGAGAAGGAATGTAGGCCTATTTTACTGTGTGACGATAAATTATTTCCAAATGAAACTATGTGAATGATTCACTCTTCAGTTATTTGTCTATTAGTTAGACTAAATAAAATACAATATATGTTAAATTTAACCTTTAAACTGCATTCCAGTAAAAACCCCAGTCATAGCACCTTTACAGTATCATTTACATTCAGAATGTTATGTAACAAGATCAAAATGAAGGAAAAAATAACGAATACAAACGAATAATACAAATATAATGGGGAAAAAAGAAGGTCAGTCAATGGACAAGATTGTGGGATGCATGAAATGTTTCTTGCAGGGCTATTTAATTTGAAGTAGGCCAACATGTAATACATGTAAACACTTGTGAAAGCTGTCTACATTGCGCACAGACAGCATTAGCATATACAGCATCGCCTGTATAATTATTTAATATTGTATTAATTTCTATAACAATTAATATAGGCAAACAATTTCTTAACTCAAAACGAAATATCTCAAATAATTCTGGGTTACTAATGTCACGCAGGTTGGTTTATTCATTAAACTCGTGGCCACGAGAAATGCATGTTGAGCAAAAATACATTTCACGAAAATAATATAAAGATTACAAAACAAAGAAAACAAATGGAATGAGGGATATGCTTTAAAGTTCACGTAAAAGCCAAATATTAAGCGGCATCCTTCATGTTTTCTTTAATCAGCAAATACTTAACATTTTTGAATTATATTCACCTTCTGTTTTTATGACAATAAATTTTGAATTTTGAATTCTTTTTTTTTTTTTTTTTTAGAAAAACGTCAGAACACCGGTCTCAAAAGTAGAAGCGAAAGTCTTGTTTCCACCAGCGCGGAATTTTTTTTTATTCACCGTAATTGATGGATGTCTAAAACAAAAATAAGGAGTATCCTAAAACATATATATTTCTTAAAATAATAACATCTGAACTTCATACACAACAATACGGCAACGACTTTACAACAGGACACATTGTTTTATTTTAATTTTATTTTTTAGCTTGTACACCAATGGATTTCTGATGTCGGGATATTTCAGACTGCATCTCCACAGCTTAATCACTTTAGTATTAAACATACGGGTCAGGAGGCGGGTCGGGTACAATATTTATTTTTTTTATTCTGCGGTCCGAGTTGCGGGTGGGTTATTTGAAAACGGTCGGGTTCGGGTTGTTTATCCACTGACCCGCGTGTCAGGTTGGACACTAATGTTTTGAAAAAAGTGGAGCGTGTGAGGAAAGCTTTCCCCTTCTCCCTGGCATGCATTTGAATGCTGAATTCGAAATGCAACTGAATGCAGTCGGAATCCGCCCCCAGCACCCCCAAGTCTCCAAATGTTGATTACAACAAGGCAACAGACAGCATTCAACACCCCACCCCACCCCCACTCTGCCATTCATAAACATTTCGCTCTTTATACTGCATGCCGCTTAACTCTGATGCCTCATTAACGGCTACTTTTCAGAAAACTGAAAAAAAAAAAATACACTTCCCTTTGGTTTCCCAGAACAGACTTAAGCCTAGTTCCAGGCTAAAATGATGTAAATCGGAGCTGTTTAAAGATGAAGAAAGAAAAAAAAAAAAAAAAAAAAAAAAACTTACTGATCGTTGGTCGGAGATTCAACCCGCAGTTCGTGACTGGAAGCTGTTAAGAGACAGACTTAATGAACTTCTCCGAAATAGAAGAACTACTTTTCCACTTAAAAAAAAAAGAAAAAGAAAAAAAGGTGGAAAAAAATTGCATAACTCACTGGAGCACTTTTGATACTTAACAATTGTTGTATTCGTTGTCAGTCATATATGCTAAGCTTTATTGTTTTGAAAAGTGAGCCTTCTGTTTATTTGTCTAAATTATTTTCTATATTAGGATATAATACTAGGCTAGTATTTATGGACATTAGGCCAAATCTACATGGGTTTCTTCCTTCACTTCAATTAGTTTTTAAGAAAAAAAAAACTGCATGGGCAGTGCGTCATAATAATGTACGGCATCAAAATGTAAGAACAAATCTAATAATAATAATAATAATAATAATAATAATAATAATAATAATAACAATAATAATAATAAAATTAATTATTAAAACTCCTAAAAGTACAGTATAGTGCTCAGATACACTTACGGTAGGTGACCTAACCCTAGTTGATACTTTATTTCAACTTTTCAATTATTTCATTAATTAACTAATAAACAAATGCCTTTCCGATATGATATAAGTGAAAAGGGAGACGATTTCGAAAATGATTTCACCAAAAGGCGGATGCAAACTCGGGTCTCCCGCGTCAAAAACGATATGGATGCAAACTCGGGTCTCCCGCGTCAAAAACGATATGTTACTCGTATTATCACTTACGCCACTGAAAATGTCGCAGTATAGCCGTCTTTTGTAATATTTGTAAATATGGAGTATTTGCATTGTGTAAAAACATTAAATAAAAGGCACCAGACTACAGAAAATGGCATAAGTATTTATTTTTCTGGGGGAGGACCCACCCACATTTATTTTGCTTCCGACGCCCATGCTTGATGATGAAGTATAGTCTACAGGATATAACAATAAAGTGCTTTTCCAGTCCCGATTCCACAAGGTTTTATTCCGCATCCACCCGCTCCCGCTATATTAACTATATTATTCGCCCGCTGCCCGCTTAGAATAAATTTCTAAGCACCAAAATCGCAAAAACAAATCAAAATAATAATAGTAATAATACTAATAAATAAATAAATTAATTTTTAACTCTATAAAAACTGTAGTTTATATTTATCCTCTCCATTTCTATTCCTCTCTACTCAAATTAATTGTCAGTGTATCTAAAATTGTGTATCTCAGAAAAAGAAAAAGAGGAACTACCTCTTAAACATGCATATCTTAATTTGATGTTGCTTTAAAACGCTGAAATATATAATGTATTTTATTCTGAAGGTGAAAGTGGTCCAGTTATTTAACTAACTGCGGCGCCGTCAGGATCACGTTTTTTTCCCCTTTTAATTAAGTGGATACAGCTTACAATACTCGTTCAAGAGTAAGGGATTGCTCAAAACTATGCTATTTTACATATTTCTGTTATTTGTGTACAATCACAACGAAAAAAACAGATGTGTATGCTATTGGTAAAAAAAAAAAAATGTAAACAAGATGCTGGTTCAAGGGCGCGTCACAGAAATTGCCTACAATTCTGCATATAGGCTTGCTACTTATTAATTTTATTTTATTTCGTTTTGTTAAATTATTATTCATTAAGAAATTTATATTTCGCATATGGGCATTTTTATTTATTTTACATACAGCTTTTTTGGGTTTTCTCTGTGCATAAGATCTGCGCGTGATGTTCTGATGTTTATGCTGCTTTTTGCTTGTGTACAATTAACCCCTCAAAACGAAATTAACTGTTATTAATGTGTCACAGCCACGTTTCAATTTAAATGTAATTTAACACAATCTTGTCGTTAATAATAACTAAACGCGTCGGTTGTGGTTTGGAAAAAAAAAAACAGAAATTAACATTTCTATTTTCAATGCAGTCTAATAAAAGTTCAACAGGAAAAAAATAAAAGAAAATAATAATAAAACTGCTCCTGCTTATGAATAAATTTTTGCTTGATGATGAAGTATCTAAATAGTCTATAGGATATAACAAAGTGCTTTTCCAGTCCCGCTTCCACAAGGTTTTATTCCGCATCCACCCGCTCCGCGCTATATTAACTATATTATTCGCCCGCGGCCCGCTTAGAATAAATTTCTAAGCACCAAAATCGCAAAAATACTGTAGTTTATATTTATCCTTCCCATTTCTATCTGTCTCTACTCAAATTAATTGTCAGTGTATCTAAAATTGTGTATCTTAGAAAAAGAAAAAGACGAACTACCTCTTAAACATACATATCTTAATTTGATGTTGCTTTAAAACGCTGAAATATATAGCCTAATGTATTTTATTCTGAAGGTGAAAGTTGTCGAGTAATTTAACTGCCCGCGGCGCCGTCAGGATCACTTGATTTTTTTCCCCTTAATAAAGTGGATACAGCTTACAATACTCGTTCAAGAGTACGGCATTGCTTAAAACTATGATATTTTACATATTTCTGTTATTTGTGTACAATCACAATAAAAATGAAAAAAAAAAACAAAAAAAAAAACGTGTAGGCTATTTGTAAAAAAAAAAAAATGGAAACAAGATGCTGGTTTAAGGGCGCATCACAGAAATTGCCTAAAATTCTGCATATAGGCTTGCTACTTATTCATTTGTTAAATTATTATTCATTCAGAAAAGAAAAACATATATTTCTTATGTGGGCCTATTTTATTTATTATTATATATAGGTTTATTGGGTTTTTCTCTGTGCATAAGCTCTGCACGTGAGGTTCTGATGTTTATGCTGCTTCTTGCTTGTGTATAATTAATCCCTGAAAACGAATTTAGCGGTTTACGTCAGTTGTCGGTTGGAGAAATAAAATAACCGAAATTAACATTTCTGTTTCCGATGCAGTCTAATAAATGTTCGTCAGGAAAACAAAGAAAGAAAACAAAATAACAATACAACTGCACCTGCTTATGAATAGGCTATCTTTTTGCTATTGGTTTGAACCATAATTTCAGGAAAGAGGAATCATTGAACTATTGTACTGGTATTTGTGACCAACGCCCCCTAGAGCTGGCCATGGTGTTTGGCTACAGAATGTTGTTCCTTGCGCCACCTGGTGGATATTATATGAAGTGCAACAACGTTGTAAAAAAATCTAAAAAAGCCGCTGCGGCAGGACGCGTGCCCACGCGTGCCGAATTGCAGGCTGCCGCGTGAAAATAGACGCATTTTTAATGGCCAGATCTGTATGTGCTGAAAAGCCGTTTTCTGACATTTCAGGCTCTAACTTCAAAAATCATGCAAAACACTTCTAACACCTTCAGATATGTTTCTCTGTGTTGCAAAATAGGTTTTATTCATGCACAGACTGCAATTTTAATTTTGGACCGAGTTTCAGCTTGCATTGCCAGAACCAAGTTTGTTATGTGCTGAAAAGCCTTTTTCTGACATTTCAGGCTCTAACTTCAAAAATCATGCAAAACACTTCTAACACCTTCAGATTTGTTTCTCTGTGTTGCAAAATAGGTTTTATTCATGCACAGACTGCAATTTTAATTTTGGACCGAGTTTCAGCTTGCATTGCTAGAACCAAGTTTGTTAAGTGCTGAAACGGCGTTTTCTGACATTTCAGGCTCTAACTTCAAAAATCATGCAAAACACTTCTAACACCTTCAGATATGTTTCTCTGTGTTGCAAAATAGGTTTTATTCATGCACAGACTGCAATTTTAATTTTGGACCGAGTTTCAGCTTGCATTGCCAGAACCAAGTTTGTTATGTGCTGAAAAGCCTTTTTCTGACATTTCAGGCTCTAACTTCAAAAATCATGCAAAACACTTCTAACACCTTCAGATATGTTTCTCTGTGTTGAAAAATAGGTTTTATTCATGCACAGACTGCAATTTTAATTTTGGGCCGAGTTTCAGCTTGCATTGCCTGAACCAAATTTGTTATGTGCTGAAACGGCGTTTTCTGACATTTCAGGCTCTAACTTCAAAAATCATGCAAAACACTTCTAACACCTTCAGATATGTTTCTCTGTGTTGCAAAATAGGTTTTATTCATGCACAGACTGCAATTTAAATTTTTGGCCGAGTTTCAGCTTGCATTGCCTGAACCAAGTTTGTTATGTGCTAAAACGTCGTTTTCTGACATTTCAGGCTCTAACTTCAAAAATCATGCAAAACACTTCTAACACCTTCAGATATGTTTCTCTGTGTTGCAAAATAGGTTTTATTCATGCACAGACTGCAATTTTAATTTTTGGCCGAGTTTCAGCTTGCATTACCAGAACCAAGTTTGTTATGTGCTGAAACGCTGTTTTCTGACATTTCAGGCTCTAACTTCAAAAATCATGCAAAACACTTCTAACACCTTCAGATATGTTTCTCTGTGTTGCAAAATAGGTTTTATTCATGCACAGACTGCAATTTTAATTTTTGGCCGAGTTTCAGCTTGCATTGCCTGAACCAAGTTTGTTATGTGCTAAAACGTCGTTTTCTGACATTTCAGGCTCTAACTTCAAAAATCATGCAAAACACTTCTAACACCTTCAGATATGTTTCTCTGTGTTGCAAAATAGGTTTTATTCATGCACAGACTGCAATTTTAATTTTTGGCCGAGTTTCAGCTTGCATTGCCTGAACCGAGTTTGTTATGTGCTGAAAAGCCGTTTTCTGACATTTCAGGCTCTAACTTCAAAAATCATGCAAAACACTTCTAACACCTTCAGATATGTTTCTCTGTGTTGCAAAATAGGTTTTATTCATGCACAGACTGCAATTTTAATTTTGGACCGAGTTTCAGCTTGCATTGCCAGAACCAAGTTTGTTATGTGCTGAAAAGCCTTTTTCTGACATTTCAGGCTCTAACTTCAAAAATCATGCAAAACACTTCTAACACCTTCAGATTTGTTTCTCTGTGTTGCAAAATAGGTTTTATTCATGCACAGACTGCAATTTTAATTTTGGACCGAGTTTCAGCTTGCATTGCTAGAACCAAGTTTGTTAAGTGCTGAAACGCTGTTTTCTGACATTTCAGGCTCTAACTTCAAAAATCATGCAAAACACTTCTAACACCTTCAGATATGTTTCTCTGTGTTGAAAAATAGGTTTTATTCATGCACAGACTGCAATTTTAATTTTTGGCCGAGTTTCAGCTTGCATTACCAGAACCAAGTTTGTTATGTGCTGAAACGGCGTTTTCTGACATTTCAGGCTCTAACTTAAAAAAATCATGCAAAACACTTCTAACACCTTCAGATATGTTTCTCTGTGTTGCAAAATAGGTTTTATTCATGCACAGACTGCAATTTTAATTTTTGGCCGAGTTTCAGCTTGCATTGCCTGAACCGAGTTTGTTATGTGCTGAAACGCCGTTTTCTGACATTTCAGGCTCTAACTTCAAAAATCATGCAAAACACTTCTAACACCTTCAGATATGTTTCTCTGTGTTGCAAAATAGGTTTTATTCATGCACAGACTGCAATTTTAATTTTGGACCGAGTTTCAGCTTGCATTGCCAGAACCAAGTTTGTTATGTGCTGAAAAGCCTTTTTCTGACATTTCAGGCTCTAACTTCAAAAATCATGCAAAACACTTCTAACACCTTCAGATATATTTCTCTGTGTTGCAAAATAGGTTTTATTCATGCACAGACTGCAATTTTAATTTTTGGCCGAGTTTCAGCTTGCATTACCAGAACCAAGTTTGTTATGTGCTGAAACGCTGTTTTCTGACATTTCAGGCTCTAACTTCAAAAATCATGCAAAACACTTCTAACACCTTCAGATATGTTTCTCTGTGTTGAAAAATAGGTTTTATTCATGCACAGACTGCAATTTTAATTTTTGGCCGAGTTTCAGCTTGCATTACCAGAACCGAGTTTGTTATGTGCTGAAACGGCGTTTTCTGACATTTCAGGCTCTAACTTAAAAAAATCATGCAAAACACTTCTAACACCTTCAGATATGTTTCTCTGTGTTGCAAAATAGGTTTTATTCATGCACAGACTGCAATTTTAATTTTTGGCCGAGTTTCAGCTTGCATTGCCTGAACCGAGTTTGTTATGTGCTGAAACGCCGTTTTCTGACATTTCAGGCTCTAACTTCAAAAATCATGCAAAACACTTCTAACACCTTCAGATATGTTTCTCTGTGTTGCAAAATAGGTTTTATTCATGCACAGACTGCAATTTTAATTTTGGACCGAGTTTCAGCTTGCATTGCCAGAACCAAGTTTGTTATGTGCTGAAAAGCCTTTTTCTGACATTTCAGGCTCTAACTTCAAAAATCATGCAAAACACTTCTAACACCTTCAGATATATTTCTCTGTGTTGCAAAATAGGTTTTATTCATGCACAGACTGCAATTTTAATTTTTGGCCGAGTTTCAGCTTGCATTACCAGAACCAAGTTTGTTATGTGCTGAAACGCTGTTTTCTGACATTTCAGGCTCTAACTTCAAAAATCATGCAAAACACTTCTAACACCTTCAGATATGTTTCTCTGTGTTGAAAAATAGGTTTTATTCATGCACAGACTGCAATTTTAATTTTTGGCCGAGTTTCAGCTTGCATTGCCTGAACCGAGTTTGTTATGTGCTGAAACGCCGTTTTCTGACATTTCAGGCTCTAACTTCAAAAATCATGCAAAACACTTCTAACACCTTCAGATATGTTTCTCTGTGTTGAAAAATAGGTTTTATTCATGCACAGACTGCAATTTTAATTTTTGGCCGAGTTTCAGCTTGCATTGCCTGAACCGAGTTTGTTATGTGCTGAAACGCCGTTTTCTGACATTTCAGGCTCTAACTTCAAAAATCATGCAAAACACTTCTAACACCTTCAGATATGTTTCTCTGTGTTGCAAAATAGGTTTTATTCATGCACAGACTGCAATTTTAATTTTTGGCCGAGTTTCAGCTTGCATTACCAGAACCAAGTTTGTTATGTGCTGAAACGCTGTTTTCTGACATTTCAGGCTCTAACTTCAAAAATCATGCAAAACACTTCTAACACCTTCAGATATGTTTCTCTGTGTTGCAAAATAGGTTTTATTCATGCACAGACTGCAATTTAAATTTTTGGCCGAGTTTCAGCTTGCATTGCCTGAACCAAGTTTGTTATGTGCTAAAACGTCGTTTTCTGACATTTCAGGCTCTAACTTCAAAAATCATGCAAAACACTTCTAACACCTTCAGATATGTTTCTCTGTGTTGCAAAATAGGTTTTATTCATGCACAGACTGCAATTTTAATTTTTGGCCGAGTTTCAGCTCGCATTACCAGAACCAAGTTTGTTATGTGCTGAAACGCTGTTTTCTGACATTTCAGGCTCTAACTTCAAAAATCATGCAAAACACTTCTAACACCTTCAGATATGTTTCTCTGTGTTGAAAAATAGGTTTTATTCATGCACAGACTGCAATTTTAATTTTTGGCCGAGTTTCAGCTTGCATTACCAGAACCGAGTTTGTTATGTGCTGAAACGGCGTTTTCTGACATTTCAGGCTCTAACTTAAAAAAATCATGCAAAACACTTCTAACACCTTCAGATATGTTTCTCTGTGTTGCAAAATAGGTTTTATTCATGCACAGACTGCAATTTTAATTTTTGGCCGAGTTTCAGCTTGCATTGCCTGAACCGAGTTTGTTATGTGCTGAAACGCCGTTTTCTGACATTTCAGGCTCTAACTTCAAAAATCATGCAAAACACTTCTAACACCTTCAGATATGTTTCTCTGTGTTGCAAAATAGGTTTTATTCATGCACAGACTGCAATTTTAATTTTGGACCGAGTTTCAGCTTGCATTGCCAGAACCAAGTTTGTTATGTGCTGAAAAGCCTTTTTCTGACATTTCAGGCTCTAACTTCAAAAATCATGCAAAACACTTCTAACACCTTCAGATATATTTCTCTGTGTTGCAAAATAGGTTTTATTCATGCACAGACTGCAATTTTAATTTTTGGCCGAGTTTCAGCTTGCATTACCAGAACCAAGTTTGTTATGTGCTGAAACGCTGTTTTCTGACATTTCAGGCTCTAACTTCAAAAATCATGCAAAACACTTCTAACACCTTCAGATATGTTTCTCTGTGTTGAAAAATAGGTTTTATTCATGCACAGACTGCAATTTTAATTTTTGGCCGAGTTTCAGCTTGCATTGCCTGAACCGAGTTTGTTATGTGCTGAAACGCCGTTTTCTGACATTTCAGGCTCTAACTTCAAAAATCATGCAAAACACTTCTAACACCTTCAGATATGTTTCTCTGTGTTGAAAAATAGGTTTTATTCATGCACAGACTGCAATTTTAATTTTTGGCCGAGTTTCAGCTTGCATTGCCTGAACCGAGTTTGTTATGTGCTGAAACGCCGTTTTCTGACATTTCAGGCTCTAACTTCAAAAATCATGCAAAACACTTCTAACACCTTCAGATATGTTTCTCTGTGTTGCAAAATAGGTTTTATTCATGCACAGACTGCAATTTTAATTTTTGGCCGAGTTTCAGCTTGCATTACCAGAACCAAGTTTGTTATGTGCTGAAACGCTGTTTTCTGACATTTCAGGCTCTAACTTCAAAAATCATGCAAAACACTTCTAACACCTTCAGATATGTTTCTCTGTGTTGCAAAATAGGTTTTATTCATGCACAGACTGCAATTTAAATTTTTGGCCGAGTTTCAGCTTGCATTGCCTGAACCAAGTTTGTTATGTGCTAAAACGTCGTTTTCTGACATTTCAGGCTCTAACTTCAAAAATCATGCAAAACACTTCTAACACCTTCAGATATGTTTCTCTGTGTTGCAAAATAGGTTTTATTCATGCACAGACTGCAATTTTAATTTTTGGCCGAGTTTCAGCTTGCATTACCAGAACCAAGTTTGTTATGTGCTGAAACGCTGTTTTCTGACATTTCAGGCTCTAACTTCAAAAATCATGCAAAACACTTCTAACACCTTCAGATATGTTTCTCTGTGTTGCAAAATAGGTTTTATTCATGCACAGACTGCAATTTTAATTTTTGGCCGAGTTTCAGCTTGCATTGCCTGAACCAAGTTTGTTATGTGCTAAAACGTCGTTTTCTGACATTTCAGGCTCTAACTTCAAAAATCATGCAAAACACTTCTAACACCTTCAGATATGTTTCTCTGTGTTGCAAAATAGGTTTTATTCATGCACAGACTGCAATTTTAATTTTTGGCCGAGTTTCAGCTTGCATTGCCTGAACCGAGTTTGTTATGTGCTGAAAAGCCGTTTTCTGACATTTCAGGCTCTAACTTCAAAAATCATGCAAAACACTTCTAACACCTTCAGATATGTTTCTCTGTGTTGCAAAATAGGTTTTATTCATGCACAGACTGCAATTTTAATTTTGGACCGAGTTTCAGCTTGCATTGCCAGAACCAAGTTTGTTATGTGCTGAAAAGCCTTTTTCTGACATTTCAGGCTCTAACTTCAAAAATCATGCAAAACACTTCTAACACCTTCAGATTTGTTTCTCTGTGTTGCAAAATAGGTTTTATTCATGCACAGACTGCAATTTTAATTTTGGACCGAGTTTCAGCTTGCATTGCTAGAACCAAGTTTGTTAAGTGCTGAAACGGCGTTTTCTGACATTTCAGGCTCTAACTTCAAAAATCATGCAAAACACTTCTAACACCTTCAGATATGTTTCTCTGTGTTGCAAAATAGGTTTTATTCATGCACAGACTGCAATTTTAATTTTGGACCGAGTTTCAGCTTGCATTGCCAGAACCAAGTTTGTTATGTGCTGAAAAGCCTTTTTCTGACATTTCAGGCTCTAACTTCAAAAATCATGCAAAACACTTCTAACACCTTCAGATATGTTTCTCTGTGTTGAAAAATAGGTTTTATTCATGCACAGACTGCAATTTTAATTTTGGGCCGAGTTTCAGCTTGCATTGCCTGAACCAAATTTGTTATGTGCTGAAACGGCGTTTTCTGACATTTCAGGCTCTAACTTCAAAAATCATGCAAAACACTTCTAACACCTTCAGATATGTTTCTCTGTGTTGCAAAATAGGTTTTATTCATGCACAGACTGCAATTTAAATTTTTGGCCGAGTTTCAGCTTGCATTGCCTGAACCAAGTTTGTTATGTGCTAAAACGTCGTTTTCTGACATTTCAGGCTCTAACTTCAAAAATCATGCAAAACACTTCTAACACCTTCAGATATGTTTCTCTGTGTTGCAAAATAGGTTTTATTCATGCACAGACTGCAATTTTAATTTTTGGCCGAGTTTCAGCTTGCATTACCAGAACCAAGTTTGTTATGTGCTGAAACGCTGTTTTCTGACATTTCAGGCTCTAACTTCAAAAATCATGCAAAACACTTCTAACACCTTCAGATATGTTTCTCTGTGTTGCAAAATAGGTTTTATTCATGCACAGACTGCAATTTTAATTTTTGGCCGAGTTTCAGCTTGCATTGCCTGAACCAAGTTTGTTATGTGCTAAAACGTCGTTTTCTGACATTTCAGGCTCTAACTTCAAAAATCATGCAAAACACTTCTAACACCTTCAGATATGTTTCTCTGTGTTGCAAAATAGGTTTTATTCATGCACAGACTGCAATTTTAATTTTTGGCCGAGTTTCAGCTTGCATTGCCTGAACCGAGTTTGTTATGTGCTGAAAAGCCGTTTTCTGACATTTCAGGCTCTAACTTCAAAAATCATGCAAAACACTTCTAACACCTTCAGATATGTTTCTCTGTGTTGCAAAATAGGTTTTATTCATGCACAGACTGCAATTTTAATTTTGGACCGAGTTTCAGCTTGCATTGCCAGAACCAAGTTTGTTATGTGCTGAAAAGCCTTTTTCTGACATTTCAGGCTCTAACTTCAAAAATCATGCAAAACACTTCTAACACCTTCAGATTTGTTTCTCTGTGTTGCAAAATAGGTTTTATTCATGCACAGACTGCAATTTTAATTTTGGACCGAGTTTCAGCTTGCATTGCTAGAACCAAGTTTGTTAAGTGCTGAAACGCTGTTTTCTGACATTTCAGGCTCTAACTTCAAAAATCATGCAAAACACTTCTAACACCTTCAGATATGTTTCTCTGTGTTGAAAAATAGGTTTTATTCATGCACAGACTGCAATTTTAATTTTTGGCCGAGTTTCAGCTTGCATTACCAGAACCAAGTTTGTTATGTGCTGAAACGGCGTTTTCTGACATTTCAGGCTCTAACTTAAAAAAATCATGCAAAACACTTCTAACACCTTCAGATATGTTTCTCTGTGTTGCAAAATAGGTTTTATTCATGCACAGACTGCAATTTTAATTTTTGGCCGAGTTTCAGCTTGCATTGCCTGAACCGAGTTTGTTATGTGCTGAAACGCCGTTTTCTGACATTTCAGGCTCTAACTTCAAAAATCATGCAAAACACTTCTAACACCTTCAGATATGTTTCTCTGTGTTGCAAAATAGGTTTTATTCATGCACAGACTGCAATTTTAATTTTGGACCGAGTTTCAGCTTGCATTGCCAGAACCAAGTTTGTTATGTGCTGAAAAGCCTTTTTCTGACATTTCAGGCTCTAACTTCAAAAATCATGCAAAACACTTCTAACACCTTCAGATATATTTCTCTGTGTTGCAAAATAGGTTTTATTCATGCACAGACTGCAATTTTAATTTTTGGCCGAGTTTCAGCTTGCATTACCAGAACCAAGTTTGTTATGTGCTGAAACGCTGTTTTCTGACATTTCAGGCTCTAACTTCAAAAATCATGCAAAACACTTCTAACACCTTCAGATATGTTTCTCTGTGTTGAAAAATAGGTTTTATTCATGCACAGACTGCAATTTTAATTTTTGGCCGAGTTTCAGCTTGCATTACCAGAACCGAGTTTGTTATGTGCTGAAACGGCGTTTTCTGACATTTCAGGCTCTAACTTAAAAAAATCATGCAAAACACTTCTAACACCTTCAGATATGTTTCTCTGTGTTGCAAAATAGGTTTTATTCATGCACAGACTGCAATTTTAATTTTTGGCCGAGTTTCAGCTTGCATTGCCTGAACCGAGTTTGTTATGTGCTGAAACGCCGTTTTCTGACATTTCAGGCTCTAACTTCAAAAATCATGCAAAACACTTCTAACACCTTCAGATATGTTTCTCTGTGTTGCAAAATAGGTTTTATTCATGCACAGACTGCAATTTTAATTTTGGACCGAGTTTCAGCTTGCATTGCCAGAACCAAGTTTGTTATGTGCTGAAAAGCCTTTTTCTGACATTTCAGGCTCTAACTTCAAAAATCATGCAAAACACTTCTAACACCTTCAGATATATTTCTCTGTGTTGCAAAATAGGTTTTATTCATGCACAGACTGCAATTTTAATTTTTGGCCGAGTTTCAGCTTGCATTACCAGAACCAAGTTTGTTATGTGCTGAAACGCTGTTTTCTGACATTTCAGGCTCTAACTTCAAAAATCATGCAAAACACTTCTAACACCTTCAGATATGTTTCTCTGTGTTGAAAAATAGGTTTTATTCATGCACAGACTGCAATTTTAATTTTTGGCCGAGTTTCAGCTTGCATTGCCTGAACCGAGTTTGTTATGTGCTGAAACGCCGTTTTCTGACATTTCAGGCTCTAACTTCAAAAATCATGCAAAACACTTCTAACACCTTCAGATATGTTTCTCTGTGTTGAAAAATAGGTTTTATTCATGCACAGACTGCAATTTTAATTTTTGGCCGAGTTTCAGCTTGCATTGCCTGAACCGAGTTTGTTATGTGCTGAAACGCCGTTTTCTGACATTTCAGGCTCTAACTTCAAAAATCATGCAAAACACTTCTAACACCTTCAGATATGTTTCTCTGTGTTGCAAAATAGGTTTTATTCATGCACAGACTGCAATTTTAATTTTTGGCCGAGTTTCAGCTTGCATTACCAGAACCAAGTTTGTTATGTGCTGAAACGCTGTTTTCTGACATTTCAGGCTCTAACTTCAAAAATCATGCAAAACACTTCTAACACCTTCAGATATGTTTCTCTGTGTTGCAAAATAGGTTTTATTCATGCACAGACTGCAATTTTAATTTTTGGCCGAGTTTCAGCTTGCATTGCCTGAACCAAGTTTGTTATGTGCTAAAACGTCGTTTTCTGACATTTCAGGCTCTAACTTCAAAAATCATGCAAAACACTTCTAACACCTTCAGATATGTTTCTCTGTGTTGCAAAATAGGTTTTATTCATGCACAGACTGCAATTTTAATTTTTGGCCGAGTTTCAGCTTGCATTGCCTGAACCGAGTTTGTTATGTGCTGAAAAGCCGTTTTCTGACATTTCAGGCTCTAACTTCAAAAATCATGCAAAACACTTCTAACACCTTCAGATATGTTTCTCTGTGTTGCAAAATAGGTTTTATTCATGCACAGACTGCAATTTTAATTTTGGACCGAGTTTCAGCTTGCATTGCCAGAACCAAGTTTGTTATGTGCTGAAAAGCCTTTTTCTGACATTTCAGGCTCTAACTTCAAAAATCATGCAAAACACTTCTAACACCTTCAGATTTGTTTCTCTGTGTTGCAAAATAGGTTTTATTCATGCACAGACTGCAATTTTAATTTTGGACCGAGTTTCAGCTTGCATTGCTAGAACCAAGTTTGTTAAGTGCTGAAACGGCGTTTTCTGACATTTCAGGCTCTAACTTCAAAAATCATGCAAAACACTTCTAACACCTTCAGATATGTTTCTCTGTGTTGCAAAATAGGTTTTATTCATGCACAGACTGCAATTTTAATTTTGGACCGAGTTTCAGCTTGCATTGCCAGAACCAAGTTTGTTATGTGCTGAAAAGCCTTTTTCTGACATTTCAGGCTCTAACTTCAAAAATCATGCAAAACACTTCTAACACCTTCAGATATGTTTCTCTGTGTTGAAAAATAGGTTTTATTCATGCACAGACTGCAATTTTAATTTTGGGCCGAGTTTCAGCTTGCATTGCCTGAACCAAATTTGTTATGTGCTGAAACGGCGTTTTCTGACATTTCAGGCTCTAACTTCAAAAATCATGCAAAACACTTCTAACACCTTCAGATATGTTTCTCTGTGTTGCAAAATAGGTTTTATTCATGCACAGACTGCAATTTTAATTTTTGGCCGAGTTTCAGCTTGCATTACCAGAACCAAGTTTGTTATGTGCTGAAACGCTGTTTTCTGACATTTCAGGCTCTAACTTCAAAAATCATGCAAAACACTTCTAACACCTTCAGATATGTTTCTCTGTGTTGAAAAATAGGTTTTATTCATGCACAGACTGCAATTTTAATTTTGGACCGAGTTTCAGCTTGCATTGCCAGAACCAAGTTTGTTATGTGCTGAAAAGCCTTTTTCTGACATTTCAGGCTCTAACTTCAAAAATCATGCAAAACACTTCTAACACCTTCAGATATGTTTCTCTGTGTTGAAAAATAGGTTTTATTCATGCACAGACTGCAATTTTAATTTTGGGCCGAGTTTCAGCTTGCATTGCCTGAACCAAATTTGTTATGTGCTGAAACGGCGTTTTCTGACATTTCAGGCTCTAACTTCAAAAATCATGCAAAACACTTCTAACACCTTCAGATATGTTTCTCTGTGTTGCAAAATAGGTTTTATTCATGCACAGACTGCAATTTTAATTTTTGGCCGAGTTTCAGCTTGCATTACCAGAACCAAGTTTGTTATGTGCTGAAACGCTGTTTTCTGACATTTCAGGCTCTAACTTCAAAAATCATGCAAAACACTTCTAACACCTTCAGATATGTTTCTCTGTGTTGAAAAATAGGTTTTATTCATGCACAGACTGCAATTTTAATTTTTGGCCGAGTTTCAGCTTGCATTACGAGAACCAAGTTTGTTATGTGCTGAAACGCTGTTTTCTGACATTTCAGGCTCTAACTTCAAAAATCATGCAAAACACTTCTAACACCTTCAGATATGTTTCTCTGTGTTGAAAAATAGGTTTTATTCATGCACAGACTGCAATTTAAATTTTTGGCCGAGTTTCAGCTTGCATTGCCTGAACCGAGTTTGTTATGTGCTGAAACGCCGTTTTCTGACATTTCAGGCTCTAACTTCAAAAATCATGCAAAACACTTCTAACACCTTCAGATATGTTTCTCTGTGTTGCAAAATAGGTTTTATTCATGCACAGACTGCAATTTTAATTTTTGGCCGAGTTTCAGCTTGCATTACCAGAACCAAGTTTGTTATGCGCTGAAACGCTGTTTTCTGACATTTCAGGCTCTAACTTCAAAAATCATGCAAAACACTTCTAACACCTTCAGATATGTTTCTCTGTGTTGCAAAATAGGTTTTATTCATGCACAGACTGCAATTTTAATTTTGGACCGAGTTTCAGCTTGCATTTCCAGAACCAAGTTTGTTATGTGCTGAAAAGCCTTTTTCTGACATTTCAGGCTCTAACTTCAAAAATCATGCAAAACACTTCTAACACCTTCAGATATGTTTCTCTGTGTTGCAAAATAGGTTTTATTCATGCACAGACTGCAATTTTAATTTTTGGCCGAGTTTCAGCTTGCATTACCAGAACCAAGTTTGTTATGCGCTGAAACGCTGTTTTCTGACATTTCAGGCTCTAACTTCAAAAATCATGCAAAACACTTCTAACACCTTCAGATATGTTTCTCTGTGTTGCAAAATAGGTTTTATTCATGCACAGACTGCAATTTTAATTTTGGACCGAGTTTCAGCTTGCATTTCCAGAACCAAGTTTGTTATGTGCTGAAAAGCCTTTTTCTGACATTTCAGGCTCTAACTTCAAAAATCATGCAAAACACTTCTAACACCTTCAGATTTGTTTCTCTGTGTTGCAAAATAGGTTTTATTCATGCACAGACTGCAATTTTAATTTTGGACCGAGTTTCAGCTTGCATTTCCAGAACCAAGTTTGTTATGTGCTGAAAAGCCTTTTTCTGACATTTCAGGCTCTAACTTCAAAAATCATGCAAAACACTTCTAACACCTTCAGATTTGTTTCTCTGTGTTGCAAAATAGGTTTTATTCATGCACAGACTGCAATTTTAATTTTGGACCGAGTTTCAGCTTGCATTGCCAGAACCAAGTTTGTCAAGTGCTGAAACGCTGTTTTCTGACATTTCAGGCTCTAACTTCAAAAATCATGCAAAACACTTCTAACACCTTCAGATATGTTTCTCTGTGTTGAAAAATAGGTTTTATTCATGCACAGACTGCAATTTTAATTTTGGGCCGAGTTTCAGCTTGCATTGCCTGAACCAAGTTTGTTATGTGCTGAAACGGCGTTTTCTGACATTTCAGGCTCTAACTTCAAAAATCATGCAAAACACTTCTAACACCTTTAGATATGTTTCTCTGTGTTGCAAAATAGGTTTTATTCATGCACAGACTGCAATTTTAATTTTTGGCCGAGTTTCAGCTTGCATTACCAGAACCAAGTTTGTTATGTGCTGAAACGCCGTTTTCTGACATTTCAGGCTCTAACTTAAAAAAATCATGCAAAACACTTCTAACACCTTCAGATATGTTTCTCTGTGTTGCAAAATAGGTTTTATTCATGCACAGACTGCAATTTTAATTTTTGGCCGAGTTTCAGCTTGCATTGCCTGAACCGAGTTTGTTATGTGCTGAAACGCCGTTTTCTGACATTTCAGGCTCTAACTTCAAAAATCATGCAAAACACTTCTAACACCTTCAGATATGTTTCTCTGTGTTGAAAAATAGGTTTTATTCATGCACAGACTGCAATTTTAATTTTTGGCCGAGTTTCAGCTTGCATTGCCTGAACCGAGTTTGTTATGTGCTGAAACGCCGTTTTCTGACATTTCAGGCTCTAACTTCAAAAATCATGCAAAACACTTCTAACACCTTCAGATATGTTTCTCTGTGTTGCAAAATAGGTTTTATTCATGCACAGACTGCAATTTTAATTTTTGGCCGAGTTTCAGCTTGCATTACCAGAACCAAGTTTGTTATGTGCTGAAACGCTGTTTTCTGACATTTCAGGCTCTAACTTCAAAAATCATGCAAAACACTTCTAACACCTTCAGATATGTTTCTCTGTGTTGCAAAATAGGTTTTATTCATGCACAGACTGCAATTTTAATTTTTGGCCGAGTTTCAGCTTGCATTGCCTGAACCGAGTTTGTTATGTGCTGAAACGCCGTTTTCTGACATTTCAGGCTCTAACTTCAAAAATCATGCAAAACACTTCTAACACCTTCAGATATGTTTCTCTGTGTTGCAAAATAGGTTTTATTCATGCACAGACTGCAATTTTAATTTTGGACCGAGTTTCAGCTTGCATTGCCAGAACCAAGTTTGTTATGTGCTGAAAAGCCTTTTTCTGACATTTCAGGCTCTAACTTCAAAAATCATGCAAAACACTTCTAACACCTTCAGATATATTTCTCTGTGTTGCAAAATAGGTTTTATTCATGCACAGACTGCAATTTTAATTTTTGGCCGAGTTTCAGCTTGCATTACCAGAACCAAGTTTGTTATGTGCTGAAACGCTGTTTTCTGACATTTCAGGCTCTAACTTCAAAAATCATGCACAAAACACTTCTAACACCTTCAGATATGTTTCTCTGTGTTGAAAAATAGGTTTTACTCATGCACAGACTACAAATTTTAATTTTTGGCCGAGTTTCAGCTTGCATTGCCTGAACCGAGTTTGTTATGTGCTGAAACGCCGTTTTCTGACATTTCAGGCTCTAACTTCAAAAATCATGCAAAACACTTCTAACACCTTCAGATATGTTTCTCTGTGTTGAAAAATAGGTTTTATTCATGCACAGACTGCAATTTTAATTTTTGGCCGAGTTTCAGCTTGCATTGCCTGAACCGAGTTTGTTATGTGCTGAAACGCCGTTTTCTGACATTTCAGGCTCTAACTTAAAAAAATCATGCAAAACACTTCTAACACCTTCAGATATGTTTCTCTGTGTTGCAAAATAGGTTTTATTCATGCACAGACTGCAATTTTAATTTTTGGCCGAGTTTCAGCTTGCATTGCCTGAACCGAGTTTGTTATGTGCTGAAACGCCGTTTTCTGACATTTCAGGCTCTAACTTCAAAAATCATGCAAAACACTTCTAACACTTTCAGATATGTTTCTCTGTGTTGCAAAATAGGTTTTATTCATGCACAGACTGCAATTTTAATTTTGGACCGAGTTTCAGCTTGCATTGCCAGAACCAAGTTTGTTATGTGCTGAAAAGCCTTTTTCTGACATTTCAGGCTCTAACTTCAAAAATCATGCAAAACACTTCTAACACCTTCAGATATATTTCTCTGTGTTGCAAAATAGGTTTTATTCATGCACAGACTGCAATTTTAATTTTTGGCCGAGTTTCAGCTTGCATTACCAGAACCAAGTTTGTTATGTGCTGAAACGCTGTTTTCTGACATTTCAGGCTCTAACTTCAAAAATCATGCAAAACACTTCTAACACCTTCAGATATGTTTCTCTGTGTTGAAAAATAGGTTTTATTCATGCACAGACTACAAATTTTAATTTTTGGCCGAGTTTCAGCTTGCATTGCCTGAACCGAGTTTGTTATGTGCTGAAACGCCGTTTTCTGACATTTCAGGCTCTAACTTCAAAAATCATGCAAAACACTTCTAACACCTTCAGATATGTTTCTCTGTGTTGAAAAATAGGTTTTATTCATGCACAGACTGCAATTTTAATTTTTGGCCGAGTTTCAGCTTGCATTGCCTGAACCGAGTTTGTTATGTGCTGAAACGCCGTTTTCTGACATTTCAGGCTCTAACTTCAAAAATCATGCAAAACACTTCTAACACCTTCAGATATGTTTCTCTGTGTTGCAAAATAGGTTTTATTCATGCACAGACTGCAATTTTAATTTTTGGCCGAGTTTCAGCTTGCATTACCAGAACCAAGTTTGTTATGTGCTGAAACGCTGTTTTCTGACATTTCAGGCTCTAACTTCAAAAATCATGCAAAACACTTCTAACACCTTCAGATATGTTTCTCTGTGTTGCAAAATAGGTTTTATTCATGCACAGACTGCAATTTAAATTTTTGGCCGAGTTTCAGCTTGAATTGCCTGAACCAAGTTTGTTATGTGCTAAAACGTCGTTTTCTGACATTTCAGGCTCTAACTTCAAAAATCATGCAAAACACTTCTAACACCTTCAGATATGTTTCTCTGTGTTGCAAAATAGGTTTTATTCATGCACAGACTGCAATTTTAATTTTTGGCCGAGTTTCAGCTTGCATTACCAGAACCAAGTTTGTTATGTGCTGAAACGCTGTTTTCTGACATTTCAGGCTCTAACTTCAAAAATCATGCAAAACACTTCTAACACCTTCAGATATGTTTCTCTGTGTTGCAAAATAGGTTTTATTCATGCACAGACTGCAATTTTAATTTTTGGCCGAGTTTCAGCTTGCATTGCCTGAACCGAGTTTGTTATGTGCTGAAACGCCGTTTTCTGACATTTCAGGCTCTAACTTCAAAAATCATGCAAAACACTTCTAACACCTTCAGATATGTTTCTCTGTGTTGCAAAATAGGTTTTATTCATGCACAGACTGCAATTTTAATTTTGGACCGAGTTTCAGCTTGCATTGCCAGAACCAAGTTTGTTATGTGCTGAAAAGCCTTTTTCTGACATTTCAGGCTCTAACTTCAAAAATCATGCAAAACACTTCTAACACCTTCAGATTTGTTTCTCTGTGTTGCAAAATAGGTTTTATTCATGCACAGACTGCAATTTTAATTTTGGACCGAGTTTCAGCTTGCATTGCCAGAACCAAGTTTGTTAAGTGCTGAAACGCTGTTTTCTGACATTTCAGGCTCTAACTTCAAAAATCATGCAAAACACTTCTAACACCTTCAGATATGTTTCTCTGTGTTGAAAAATAGGTTTTATTCATGCACAGACTGCAATTTTAATTTTGGGCCGAGTTTCAGCTTGCATTGCCTGAACCAAGTTTGTTATGTGCTGAAACGGCGTTTTCTGACATTTCAGGCTCTAACTTCAAAAATCATGCAAAACACTTCTAACACCTTCAGATATGTTTCTCTGTGTTGAAAAATAGGTTTTATTCATGCACAGACTGCAATTTTAATTTTTGGCCGAGTTTCAGCTTGCATTGCCTGAACCGAGTTTGTTATGTGCTGAAACGCCGTTTTCTGACATTTCAGGCTCTAACTTCAAAAATCATGCAAAACACTTCTAACACCTTCAGATATGTTTCTCTGTGTTGCAAAATAGGTTTTATTCATGCACAGACTGCAATTTTAATTTTTGGCCGAGTTTCAGCTTGCATTACCAGAACCAAGTTTGTTATGTGCTGAAATGCTGTTTTCTGACATTTCAGGCTCTAACTTCAAAAATCATGCAAAACACTTCTAACACCTTCAGATATGTTTCTCTGTGTTGAAAAATAGGTTTTGTTCATGCACAGACTGCAATTTTAATTTTTGGCCGAGTTTCAGCTTGCATTGCCTGAACCGAGTTTGTTATGTGCTGAAACGCCGTTTTCTGACATTTCAGGCTCTAACTTCAAAAATCATGCAAAACACTTCTAACACCTTCAGATTTGTTTCTCTGTGTTGCAAAATAGGTTTTATTCATGCACAGACTGCAATTTTAATTTTGGACCGAGTTTCAGCTTGCATTGCCAGAACCAAGTTTGTTAAGTGCTGAAACGCTGTTTTCTGACATTTCAGGCTCTAACTTCAAAAATCATGCAAAACACTTCTAACACCTTCAGATATGTTTCTCTGTGTTGAAAAATAGGTTTTATTCATGCACAGACTGCAATTTTAATTTTGGGCCGAGTTTCAGCTTGCATTGCCAGAACCAAGTTTGTTATGTGCTGAAAAGCCTTTTTCTGACATTTCAGGCTCTAACTTCAAAAATCATGCAAAACACTTCTAACACCTTCAGATTTGTTTCTCTGTGTTGCAAAATAGGTTTTATTCATGCACAGACTGCAATTTTAATTTTGGACCGAGTTTCAGCTTGCATTGCCAGAACCAAGTTTGTTAAGTGCTGAAACGCTGTTTTCTGACATTTCAGGCTCTAACTTCAAAAATCATGCAAAACACTTCTAACACCTTCAGATATGTTTCTCTGTGTTGAAAAATAGGTTTTATTCATGCACAGACTGCAATTTTAATTTTTGGCCGAGTTTCAGCTTGCATTGCCTGAACCAAGTTTGTTATGTGCTGAAACGGCGTTTTCTGACATTTTAGGCTCTAACTTCAAAAATCATGCAAAACACTTCTAACACCTTCAGATATGTTTCTCTGTGTTGTAAAATAGGTTTTATTCATGCACAGACTGCAATTTTAATTTTGGGCCGAGTTTCAGCTTGCATTGCCTGAACCAAGTTTGTTATGTGCTGAAACGGCGTTTTCTGACATTTCAGGCTCTAACTTCAAAAATCATGCAAAACACTTCTAACACCTTTAGATATGTTTCTCTGTGTTGCAAAATAGGTTTTATTCATGCACAGACTGCAATTTTAATTTTGGGCCGAGTTTCAGCTTGCATTGCCTGAACCGAGTTTGTTATGTGCTGAAACGCCGTTTTCTGACATTTCAGGCTCTAACTTCAAAAATCATGCAAAACACTTCTAACACCTTCAGATATGTTTCTTTGTGTTGAAAAATAGGTTTTATTCATGCACAGACTGCAATTTTAATTTTTGGCCGAGTTTCAGCTTGCATTGCCTGAACCGAGTTTGTTATGTGCTGAAACGCCGTTTTCTGACATTTCAGGCTCTAACTTCAAAAATCATGCAAAACACTTCTAACACCTTCAGATATGTTTCTCTGTGTTGAAAAATAGGTTTTATTCATGCACAGACTGCAATTTTAATTTTGGACCGAGTTTCAGCTTGCATTGCCTGAACCGAGTTTGTTATGTGCTGAAACGCCGTTTTCTGACATTTCAGGCTCTAACTTCAAAAATCATGCAAAACACTTCTAACACCTTCAGATATGTTTCTCTGTGTTGCAAAATAGGTTTTATTCATGCACAGACTGCAATTTAAATTTTTGGCCGAGTTTCAGCTTGCATTACCAGAACCAAGTTTGTTATGTGCTGAAACGCTGTTTTCTGACATTTCAGGCTCTAACTTCAAAAATCATGCAAAACACTTCTAACACCTTCAGATATGTTTCTCTGTGTTGAAAAATAGGTTTTATTCATGCACAGACTGCAATTTTAATTTTTGGCCGAGTTTCAGCTTGCATTACCAGAACCAAGTTTGTTATGTGCTGAAACGCTGTTTTCTGACATTTCAGGCTCTAACTTCAAAAATCATGCAAAACACTTCTAACACCTTCAGATATGTTTCTCTGTGTTGCAAAATAGGTTTTATTCATGCACAGACTGCAATTTTAATTTTTGGCCGAGTTTCAGCTTGCATTGCCTGAACCGAGTTTGTTATGTGCTGAAACGCCGTTTTCTGACATTTCAGGCTCTAACTTCAAAAATCATGCAAAACACTTCTAACACCTTCAGATATGTTTCTCTGTGTTGCAAAATAGGTTTTATTCATGCACAGACTGCAATTTTAATTTTGGACCGAGTTTCAGCTTGCATTGCCAGAACCAAGTTTGTTATGTGCTGAAAAGCCTTTTTCTGACATTTCAGGCTCTAACTTCAAAAATCATGCAAAACACTTCTAACACCTTCAGATTTGTTTCTCTGTGTTGCAAAATAGGTTTTATTCATGCACAGACTGCAATTTTAATTTTGGACCGAGTTTCAGCTTGCATTGCCAGAACCAAGTTTGTTAAGTGCTGAAACGCTGTTTTCTGACATTTCAGGCTCTAACTTCAAAAATCATGCAAAACACTTCTAACACCTTCAGATATGTTTCTCTGTGTTGAAAAATAGGTTTTATTCATGCACAGACTGCAATTTTAATTTTGGGCCGAGTTTCAGCTTGCATTGCCTGAACCAAGTTTGTTATGTGCTGAAACGGCGTTTTCTGACATTTCAGGCTCTAACTTCAAAAATCATGCAAAACACTTCTAACACCTTCAGATATGTTTCTCTGTGTTGAAAAATAGGTTTTATTCATGCACAGACTGCAATTTTAATTTTTGGCCGAGTTTCAGCTTGCATTGCCTGAACCGAGTTTGTTATGTGCTGAAACGCCGTTTTCTGACATTTCAGGCTCTAACTTCAAAAATCATGCAAAACACTTCTAACACCTTCAGATATGTTTCTCTGTGTTGCAAAATAGGTTTTATTCATGCACAGACTGCAATTTTAATTTTTGGCCGAGTTTCAGCTTGCATTACCAGAACCAAGTTTGTTATGTGCTGAAACGCTGTTTTCTGACATTTCAGGCTCTAACTTCAAAAATCATGCAAAACACTTCTAACACCTTCAGATATGTTTCTCTGTGTTGAAAAATAGGTTTTATTCATGCACAGACTACAAATTTTAATTTTTGGCCGAGTTTCAGCTTGCATTGCCTGAACCGAGTTTGTTATGTGCTGAAACGCCGTTTTCTGACATTTCAGGCTCTAACTTCAAAAATCATGCAAAACACTTCTAACACCTTCAGATATGTTTCTCTGTGTTGAAAAATAGGTTTTATTCATGCACAGACTGCAATTTTAATTTTTGGCCGAGTTTCAGCTTGCATTGCCTGAACCGAGTTTGTTATGTGCTGAAACGCCGTTTTCTGACATTTCAGGCTCTAACTTCAAAAATCATGCAAAACACTTCTAACACCTTCAGATATGTTTCTCTGTGTTGCAAAATAGGTTTTATTCATGCACAGACTGCAATTTTAATTTTTGGCCGAGTTTCAGCTTGCATTACCAGAACCAAGTTTGTTATGTGCTGAAACGCTGTTTTCTGACATTTCAGGCTCTAACTTCAAAAATCATGCAAAACACTTCTAACACCTTCAGATATGTTTCTCTGTGTTGCAAAATAGGTTTTATTCATGCACAGACTGCAATTTAAATTTTTGGCCGAGTTTCAGCTTGAATTGCCTGAACCAAGTTTGTTATGTGCTAAAACGTCGTTTTCTGACATTTCAGGCTCTAACTTCAAAAATCATGCAAAACACTTCTAACACCTTCAGATATGTTTCTCTGTGTTGCAAAATAGGTTTTATTCATGCACAGACTGCAATTTTAATTTTTGGCCGAGTTTCAGCTTGCATTACCAGAACCAAGTTTGTTATGTGCTGAAACGCTGTTTTCTGACATTTCAGGCTCTAACTTCAAAAATCATGCAAAACACTTCTAACACCTTCAGATATGTTTCTCTGTGTTGCAAAATAGGTTTTATTCATGCACAGACTGCAATTTTAATTTTTGGCCGAGTTTCAGCTTGCATTGCCTGAACCGAGTTTGTTATGTGCTGAAACGCCGTTTTCTGACATTTCAGGCTCTAACTTCAAAAATCATGCAAAACACTTCTAACACCTTCAGATATGTTTCTCTGTGTTGCAAAATAGGTTTTATTCATGCACAGACTGCAATTTTAATTTTGGACCGAGTTTCAGCTTGCATTGCCAGAACCAAGTTTGTTATGTGCTGAAAAGCCTTTTTCTGACATTTCAGGCTCTAACTTCAAAAATCATGCAAAACACTTCTAACACCTTCAGATTTGTTTCTCTGTGTTGCAAAATAGGTTTTATTCATGCACAGACTGCAATTTTAATTTTGGACCGAGTTTCAGCTTGCATTGCCAGAACCAAGTTTGTTAAGTGCTGAAACGCTGTTTTCTGACATTTCAGGCTCTAACTTCAAAAATCATGCAAAACACTTCTAACACCTTCAGATATGTTTCTCTGTGTTGAAAAATAGGTTTTATTCATGCACAGACTGCAATTTTAATTTTGGGCCGAGTTTCAGCTTGCATTGCCTGAACCAAGTTTGTTATGTGCTGAAACGGCGTTTTCTGACATTTCAGGCTCTAACTTCAAAAATCATGCAAAACACTTCTAACACCTTCAGATATGTTTCTCTGTGTTGAAAAATAGGTTTTATTCATGCACAGACTGCAATTTTAATTTTTGGCCGAGTTTCAGCTTGCATTGCCTGAACCGAGTTTGTTATGTGCTGAAACGCCGTTTTCTGACATTTCAGGCTCTAACTTCAAAAATCATGCAAAACACTTCTAACACCTTCAGATATGTTTCTCTGTGTTGCAAAATAGGTTTTATTCATGCACAGACTGCAATTTTAATTTTTGGCCGAGTTTCAGCTTGCATTACCAGAACCAAGTTTGTTATGTGCTGAAATGCTGTTTTCTGACATTTCAGGCTCTAACTTCAAAAATCATGCAAAACACTTCTAACACCTTCAGATATGTTTCTCTGTGTTGAAAAATAGGTTTTGTTCATGCACAGACTGCAATTTTAATTTTTGGCCGAGTTTCAGCTTGCATTGCCTGAACCGAGTTTGTTATGTGCTGAAACGCCGTTTTCTGACATTTCAGGCTCTAACTTCAAAAATCATGCAAAACACTTCTAACACCTTCAGATTTGTTTCTCTGTGTTGCAAAATAGGTTTTATTCATGCACAGACTGCAATTTTAATTTTGGACCGAGTTTCAGCTTGCATTGCCAGAACCAAGTTTGTTAAGTGCTGAAACGCTGTTTTCTGACATTTCAGGCTCTAACTTCAAAAATCATGCAAAACACTTCTAACACCTTCAGATATGTTTCTCTGTGTTGAAAAATAGGTTTTATTCATGCACAGACTGCAATTTTAATTTTGGGCCGAGTTTCAGCTTGCATTGCCAGAACCAAGTTTGTTATGTGCTGAAAAGCCTTTTTCTGACATTTCAGGCTCTAACTTCAAAAATCATGCAAAACACTTCTAACACCTTCAGATTTGTTTCTCTGTGTTGCAAAATAGGTTTTATTCATGCACAGACTGCAATTTTAATTTTGGACCGAGTTTCAGCTTGCATTGCCAGAACCAAGTTTGTTAAGTGCTGAAACGCTGTTTTCTGACATTTCAGGCTCTAACTTCAAAAATCATGCAAAACACTTCTAACACCTTCAGATATGTTTCTCTGTGTTGAAAAATAGGTTTTATTCATGCACAGACTGCAATTTTAATTTTTGGCCGAGTTTCAGCTTGCATTGCCTGAACCAAGTTTGTTATGTGCTGAAACGGCGTTTTCTGACATTTTAGGCTCTAACTTCAAAAATCATGCAAAACACTTCTAACACCTTCAGATATGTTTCTCTGTGTTGTAAAATAGGTTTTATTCATGCACAGACTGCAATTTTAATTTTGGGCCGAGTTTCAGCTTGCATTGCCTGAACCAAGTTTGTTATGTGCTGAAACGGCGTTTTCTGACATTTCAGGCTCTAACTTCAAAAATCATGCAAAACACTTCTAACACCTTTAGATATGTTTCTCTGTGTTGCAAAATAGGTTTTATTCATGCACAGACTGCAATTTTAATTTTGGGCCGAGTTTCAGCTTGCATTGCCTGAACCGAGTTTGTTATGTGCTGAAACGCCGTTTTCTGACATTTCAGGCTCTAACTTCAAAAATCATGCAAAACACTTCTAACACCTTCAGATATGTTTCTTTGTGTTGAAAAATAGGTTTTATTCATGCACAGACTGCAATTTTAATTTTTGGCCGAGTTTCAGCTTGCATTGCCTGAACCGAGTTTGTTATGTGCTGAAACGCCGTTTTCTGACATTTCAGGCTCTAACTTCAAAAATCATGCAAAACACTTCTAACACCTTCAGATATGTTTCTCTGTGTTGAAAAATAGGTTTTATTCATGCACAGACTGCAATTTTAATTTTGGACCGAGTTTCAGCTTGCATTGCCTGAACCGAGTTTGTTATGTGCTGAAACGCCGTTTTCTGACATTTCAGGCTCTAACTTCAAAAATCATGCAAAACACTTCTAACACCTTCAGATATGTTTCTCTGTGTTGCAAAATAGGTTTTATTCATGCACAGACTGCAATTTAAATTTTTGGCCGAGTTTCAGCTTGCATTACCAGAACCAAGTTTGTTATGTGCTGAAACGCTGTTTTCTGACATTTCAGGCTCTAACTTCAAAAATCATGCAAAACACTTCTAACACCTTCAGATATGTTTCTCTGTGTTGAAAAATAGGTTTTATTCATGCACAGACTGCAATTTTAATTTTTGGCCGAGTTTCAGCTTGCATTACCAGAACCAAGTTTGTTATGTGCTGAAACGCTGTTTTCTGACATTTCAGGCTCTAACTTCAAAAATCATGCAAAACACTTCTAACACCTTCAGATATGTTTCTCTGTGTTGCAAAATAGGTTTTATTCATGCACAGACTGCAATTTTAATTTTTGGCCGAGTTTCAGCTTGCATTGCCTGAACCGAGTTTGTTATGTGCTGAAACGCCGTTTTCTGACATTTCAGGCTCTAACTTCAAAAATCATGCAAAACACTTCTAACACCTTCAGATATGTTTCTCTGTGTTGCAAAATAGGTTTTATTCATGCACAGACTGCAATTTTAATTTTGGACCGAGTTTCAGCTTGCATTGCCAGAACCAAGTTTGTTATGTGCTGAAAAGCCTTTTTCTGACATTTCAGGCTCTAACTTCAAAAATCATGCAAAACACTTCTAACACCTTCAGATTTGTTTCTCTGTGTTGCAAAATAGGTTTTATTCATGCACAGACTGCAATTTTAATTTTGGACCGAGTTTCAGCTTGCATTGCCAGAACCAAGTTTGTTAAGTGCTGAAACGCTGTTTTCTGACATTTCAGGCTCTAACTTCAAAAATCATGCAAAACACTTCTAACACCTTCAGATATGTTTCTCTGTGTTGAAAAATAGGTTTTATTCATGCACAGACTGCAATTTTAATTTTGGGCCGAGTTTCAGCTTGCATTGCCTGAACCAAGTTTGTTATGTGCTGAAACGGCGTTTTCTGACATTTCAGGCTCTAACTTCAAAAATCATGCAAAACACTTCTAACACCTTCAGATATGTTTCTCTGTGTTGAAAAATAGGTTTTATTCATGCACAGACTGCAATTTTAATTTTTGGCCGAGTTTCAGCTTGCATTGCCTGAACCGAGTTTGTTATGTGCTGAAACGCCGTTTTCTGACATTTCAGGCTCTAACTTCAAAAATCATGCAAAACACTTCTAACACCTTCAGATATGTTTCTCTGTGTTGCAAAATAGGTTTTATTCATGCACAGACTGCAATTTTAATTTTTGGCCGAGTTTCAGCTTGCATTACCAGAACCAAGTTTGTTATGTGCTGAAATGCTGTTTTCTGACATTTCAGGCTCTAACTTCAAAAATCATGCAAAACACTTCTAACACCTTCAGATATGTTTCTCTGTGTTGAAAAATAGGTTTTGTTCATGCACAGACTGCAATTTTAATTTTTGGCCGAGTTTCAGCTTGCATTGCCTGAACCGAGTTTGTTATGTGCTGAAACGCCGTTTTCTGACATTTCAGGCTCTAACTTCAAAAATCATGCAAAACACTTCTAACACCTTCAGATTTGTTTCTCTGTGTTGCAAAATAGGTTTTATTCATGCACAGACTGCAATTTTAATTTTGGACCGAGTTTCAGCTTGCATTGCCAGAACCAAGTTTGTTAAGTGCTGAAACGCTGTTTTCTGACATTTCAGGCTCTAACTTCAAAAATCATGCAAAACACTTCTAACACCTTCAGATATGTTTCTCTGTGTTGAAAAATAGGTTTTATTCATGCACAGACTGCAATTTTAATTTTGGGCCGAGTTTCAGCTTGCATTGCCAGAACCAAGTTTGTTATGTGCTGAAAAGCCTTTTTCTGACATTTCAGGCTCTAACTTCAAAAATCATGCAAAACACTTCTAACACCTTCAGATTTGTTTCTCTGTGTTGCAAAATAGGTTTTATTCATGCACAGACTGCAATTTTAATTTTGGACCGAGTTTCAGCTTGCATTGCCAGAACCAAGTTTGTTAAGTGCTGAAACGCTGTTTTCTGACATTTCAGGCTCTAACTTCAAAAATCATGCAAAACACTTCTAACACCTTCAGATATGTTTCTCTGTGTTGAAAAATAGGTTTTATTCATGCACAGACTGCAATTTTAATTTTTGGCCGAGTTTCAGCTTGCATTGCCTGAACCAAGTTTGTTATGTGCTGAAACGGCGTTTTCTGACATTTTAGGCTCTAACTTCAAAAATCATGCAAAACACTTCTAACACCTTCAGATATGTTTCTCTGTGTTGTAAAATAGGTTTTATTCATGCACAGACTGCAATTTTAATTTTGGGCCGAGTTTCAGCTTGCATTGCCTGAACCAAGTTTGTTATGTGCTGAAACGGCGTTTTCTGACATTTCAGGCTCTAACTTCAAAAATCATGCAAAACACTTCTAACACCTTTAGATATGTTTCTCTGTGTTGCAAAATAGGTTTTATTCATGCACAGACTGCAATTTTAATTTTGGGCCGAGTTTCAGCTTGCATTGCCTGAACCGAGTTTGTTATGTGCTGAAACGCCGTTTTCTGACATTTCAGGCTCTAACTTCAAAAATCATGCAAAACACTTCTAACACCTTCAGATATGTTTCTCTGTGTTGAAAAATAGGTTTTATTCATGCACAGACTGCAATTTTAATTTTTGGCCGAGTTTCAGCTTGCATTGCCTGAACCGAGTTTGTTATGTGCTGAAACGCCGTTTTCTGACATTTCAGGCTCTAACTTCAAAAATCATGCAAAACACTTCTAACACCTTCAGATATGTTTCTCTGTGTTGAAAAATAGGTTTTATTCATGCACAGACTGCAATTTTAATTTTGGACCGAGTTTCAGCTTGCATTGCCTGAACCGAGTTTGTTATGTGCTGAAACGCCGTTTTCTGACATTTCAGGCTCTAACTTCAAAAATCATGCAAAACACTTCTAACACCTTCAGATATGTTTCTCTGTGTTGCAAAATAGGTTTTATTCATGCACAGACTGCAATTTAAATTTTTGGCCGAGTTTCAGCTTGCATTACCAGAACCAAGTTTGTTATGTGCTGAAACGCTGTTTTCTGACATTTCAGGCTCTAACTTCAAAAATCATGCAAAACACTTCTAACACCTTCAGATATGTTTCTCTGTGTTGAAAAATAGGTTTTATTCATGCACAGACTGCAATTTTAATTTTTGGCCGAGTTTCAGCTTGCATTACCAGAACCAAGTTTGTTATGTGCTGAAACGCTGTTTTCTGACATTTCAGGCTCTAACTTCAAAAATCATGCAAAACACTTCTAACACCTTCAGATATGTTTCTCTGTGTTGCAAAATAGGTTTTATTCATGCACAGACTGCAATTTTAATTTTTGGCCGAGTTTCAGCTTGCATTGCCTGAACCAAGTTTGTTATGTGCTGAAACGGCGTTTTCTGACATTTTAGGCTCTAACTTCAAAAATCATGCAAAACACTTCTAACACCTTCAGATATGTTTCTCTGTGTTGTAAAATAGGTTTTATTCATGCACAGACTGCAATTTTAATTTTGGGCCGAGTTTCAGCTTGCATTGCCTGAACCAAGTTTGTTATGTGCTGAAACGGCGTTTTCTGACATTTCAGGCTCTAACTTCAAAAATCATGCAAAACACTTCTAACACCTTTAGATATGTTTCTCTGTGTTGCAAAATAGGTTTTATTCATGCACAGACTGCAATTTTAATTTTGGGCCGAGTTTCAGCTTGCATTGCCTGAACCGAGTTTGTTATGTGCTGAAACGCCGTTTTCTGACATTTCAGGCTCTAACTTCAAAAATCATGCAAAACACTTCTAACACCTTCAGATATGTTTCTCTGTGTTGAAAAATAGGTTTTATTCATGCACAGACTGCAATTTTAATTTTTGGCCGAGTTTCAGCTTGCATTGCCTGAACCGAGTTTGTTATGTGCTGAAACGCCGTTTTCTGACATTTCAGGCTCTAACTTCAAAAATCATGCAAAACACTTCTAACACCTTCAGATATGTTTCTCTGTGTTGAAAAATAGGTTTTATTCATGCACAGACTGCAATTTTAATTTTGGACCGAGTTTCAGCTTGCATTGCCTGAACCGAGTTTGTTATGTGCTGAAACGCCGTTTTCTGACATTTCAGGCTCTAACTTCAAAAATCATGCAAAACACTTCTAACACCTTCAGATATGTTTCTCTGTGTTGCAAAATAGGTTTTATTCATGCACAGACTGCAATTTTAATTTTTGGCCGAGTTTCAGCTTGCATTACCAGAACCAAGTTTGTTATGTGCTGAAACGCTGTTTTCTGACATTTCAGGCTCTAACTTCAAAAATCATGCAAAACACTTCTAACACCTTCAGATATGTTTCTCTGTGTTGAAAAATAGGTTTTATTCATGCACAGACTGCAATTTTAATTTTTGGCCGAGTTTCAGCTTGCATTACCAGAACCGAGTTTGTTATGTGCTGAAACGGCGTTTTCTGACATTTCAGGCTCTAACTTAAAAAAATCATGCAAAACACTTCTAACACCTTCAGATATGTTTCTCTGTGTTGCAAAATAGGTTTTATTCATGCACAGACTGCAATTTTAATTTTTGGCCGAGTTTCAGCTTGCATTGCCTGAACCGAGTTTGTTATGTGCTGAAACGCCGTTTTCTGACATTTCAGGCTCTAACTTCAAAAATCATGCAAAACACTTCTAACACCTTCAGATATGTTTCTCTGTGTTGCAAAATAGGTTTTATTCATGCACAGACTGCAATTTTAATTTTGGACCGAGTTTCAGCTTGCATTGCCAGAACCAAGTTTGTTATGTGCTGAAAAGCCTTTTTCTGACATTTCAGGCTCTAACTTCAAAAATCATGCAAAACACTTCTAACACCTTCAGATATGTTTCTCTGTGTTGAAAAATAGGTTTTATTCATGCACAGACTGCAATTTTAATTTTGGGCCGAGTTTCAGCTTGCATTGCCTGAACCAAATTTGTTATGTGCTGAAACGGCGTTTTCTGACATTTCAGGCTCTAACTTAAAAAAATCATGCAAAACACTTCTAACACCTTCAGATATGTTTCTCTGTGTTGCAAAATAGGTTTTATTCATGCACAGACTGCAATTTTAATTTTTGGCCGAGTTTCAGCTTGCATTGCCTGAACCGAGTTTGTTATGTGCTGAAACGCCGTTTTCTGACATTTCAGGCTCTAACTTCAAAAATCATGCAAAACACTTCTAACACCTTCAGATATGTTTCTCTGTGTTGCAAAATAGGTTTTATTCATGCACAGACTGCAATTTTAATTTTGGACCGAGTTTCAGCTTGCATTGCCAGAACCAAGTTTGTTATGTGCTGAAAAGCCTTTTTCTGACATTTCAGGCTCTAACTTCAAAAATCATGCAAAACACTTCTAACACCTTCAGATATGTTTCTCTGTGTTGAAAAATAGGTTTTATTCATGCACAGACTGCAATTTTAATTTTGGGCCGAGTTTCAGCTTGCATTGCCTGAACCAAATTTGTTATGTGCTGAAACGGCGTTTTCTGACATTTCAGGCTCTAACTTCAAAAATCATGCAAAACACTTCTAACACCTTCAGATATGTTTCTCTGTGTTGCAAAATAGGTTTTATTCATGCACAGACTGCAATTTTAATTTTTGGCCGAGTTTCAGCTTGCATTACCAGAACCAAGTTTGTTATGTGCTGAAACGCTGTTTTCTGACATTTCAGGCTCTAACTTCAAAAATCATGCAAAACACTTCTAACACCTTCAGATATGTTTCTCTGTGTTGAAAAATAGGTTTTATTCATGCACAGACTGCAATTTTAATTTTGGACCGAGTTTCAGCTTGCATTGCCAGAACCAAGTTTGTTATGTGCTGAAAAGCCTTTTTCTGACATTTCAGGCTCTAACTTCAAAAATCATGCAAAACACTTCTAACACCTTCAGATATGTTTCTCTGTGTTGAAAAATAGGTTTTATTCATGCACAGACTGCAATTTTAATTTTGGGCCGAGTTTCAGCTTGCATTGCCTGAACCAAATTTGTTATGTGCTGAAACGGCGTTTTCTGACATTTCAGGCTCTAACTTCAAAAATCATGCAAAACACTTCTAACACCTTCAGATATGTTTCTCTGTGTTGCAAAATAGGTTTTATTCATGCACAGACTGCAATTTTAATTTTTGGCCGAGTTTCAGCTTGCATTACCAGAACCAAGTTTGTTATGTGCTGAAACGCTGTTTTCTGACATTTCAGGCTCTAACTTCAAAAATCATGCAAAACACTTCTAACACCTTCAGATATGTTTCTCTGTGTTGAAAAATAGGTTTTATTCATGCACAGACTGCAATTTTAATTTTTGGCCGAGTTTCAGCTTGCATTACGAGAACCAAGTTTGTTATGTGCTGAAACGCTGTTTTCTGACATTTCAGGCTCTAACTTCAAAAATCATGCAAAACACTTCTAACACCTTCAGATATGTTTCTCTGTGTTGAAAAATAGGTTTTATTCATGCACAGACTGCAATTTAAATTTTTGGCCGAGTTTCAGCTTGCATTGCCTGAACCGAGTTTGTTATGTGCTGAAACGCCGTTTTCTGACATTTCAGGCTCTAACTTCAAAAATCATGCAAAACACTTCTAACACCTTCAGATATGTTTCTCTGTGTTGCAAAATAGGTTTTATTCATGCACAGACTGCAATTTTAATTTTTGGCCGAGTTTCAGCTTGCATTACCAGAACCAAGTTTGTTATGCGCTGAAACGCTGTTTTCTGACATTTCAGGCTCTAACTTCAAAAATCATGCAAAACACTTCTAACACCTTCAGATATGTTTCTCTGTGTTGCAAAATAGGTTTTATTCATGCACAGACTGCAATTTTAATTTTGGACCGAGTTTCAGCTTGCATTTCCAGAACCAAGTTTGTTATGTGCTGAAAAGCCTTTTTCTGACATTTCAGGCTCTAACTTCAAAAATCATGCAAAACACTTCTAACACCTTCAGATATGTTTCTCTGTGTTGCAAAATAGGTTTTATTCATGCACAGACTGCAATTTTAATTTTTGGCCGAGTTTCAGCTTGCATTACCAGAACCAAGTTTGTTATGCGCTGAAACGCTGTTTTCTGACATTTCAGGCTCTAACTTCAAAAATCATGCAAAACACTTCTAACACCTTTAGATATGTTTCTCTGTGTTGCAAAATAGGTTTTATTCATGCACAGACTGCAATTTTAATTTTGGGCCGAGTTTCAGCTTGCATTGCCTGAACCGAGTTTGTTATGTGCTGAAACGCCGTTTTCTGACATTTCAGGCTCTAACTTCAAAAATCATGCAAAACACTTCTAACACCTTCAGATATGTTTCTCTGTGTTGAAAAATAGGTTTTATTCATGCACAGACTGCAATTTTAATTTTTGGCCGAGTTTCAGCTTGCATTGCCTGAACCGAGTTTGTTATGTGCTGAAACGCCGTTTTCTGACATTTCAGGCTCTAACTTCAAAAATCATGCAAAACACTTCTAACACCTTCAGATATGTTTCTCTGTGTTGAAAAATAGGTTTTATTCATGCACAGACTGCAATTTTAATTTTGGACCGAGTTTCAGCTTGCATTGCCTGAACCGAGTTTGTTATGTGCTGAAACGCCGTTTTCTGACATTTCAGGCTCTAACTTCAAAAATCATGCAAAACACTTCTAACACCTTCAGATATGTTTCTCTGTGTTGCAAAATAGGTTTTATTCATGCACAGACTGCAATTTAAATTTTTGGCCGAGTTTCAGCTTGCATTACCAGAACCAAGTTTGTTATGTGCTGAAACGCTGTTTTCTGACATTTCAGGCTCTAACTTCAAAAATCATGCAAAACACTTCTAACACCTTCAGATATGTTTCTCTGTGTTGAAAAATAGGTTTTATTCATGCACAGACTGCAATTTTAATTTTTGGCCGAGTTTCAGCTTGCATTACCAGAACCAAGTTTGTTATGTGCTGAAACGCTGTTTTCTGACATTTCAGGCTCTAACTTCAAAAATCATGCAAAACACTTCTAACACCTTCAGATATGTTTCTCTGTGTTGCAAAATAGGTTTTATTCATGCACAGACTGCAATTTTAATTTTTGGCCGAGTTTCAGCTTGCATTGCCTGAACCGAGTTTGTTATGTGCTGAAACGCCGTTTTCTGACATTTCAGGCTCTAACTTCAAAAATCATGCAAAACACTTCTAACACCTTCAGATATGTTTCTCTGTGTTGCAAAATAGGTTTTATTCATGCACAGACTGCAATTTTAATTTTGGACCGAGTTTCAGCTTGCATTGCCAGAACCAAGTTTGTTATGTGCTGAAAAGCCTTTTTCTGACATTTCAGGCTCTAACTTCAAAAATCATGCAAAACACTTCTAACACCTTCAGATTTGTTTCTCTGTGTTGCAAAATAGGTTTTATTCATGCACAGACTGCAATTTTAATTTTTGGCCGAGTTTCAGCTTGCATTGCCTGAACCGAGTTTGTTATGTGCTGAAACGCCGTTTTCTGACATTTCAGGCTCTAACTTCAAAAATCATGCAAAACACTTCTAACACCTTCAGATATGTTTCTCTGTGTTGCAAAATAGGTTTTATTCATGCACAGACTGCAATTTTAATTTTGGACCGAGTTTCAGCTTGCATTGCCAGAACCAAGTTTGTTATGTGCTGAAAAGCCTTTTTCTGACATTTCAGGCTCTAACTTCAAAAATCATGCAAAACACTTCTAACACCTTCAGATATGTTTCTCTGTGTTGAAAAATAGGTTTTATTCATGCACAGACTGCAATTTTAATTTTGGGCCGAGTTTCAGCTTGCATTGCCTGAACCAAATTTGTTATGTGCTGAAACGGCGTTTTCTGACATTTCAGGCTCTAACTTAAAAAAATCATGCAAAACACTTCTAACACCTTCAGATATGTTTCTCTGTGTTGCAAAATAGGTTTTATTCATGCACAGACTGCAATTTTAATTTTTGGCCGAGTTTCAGCTTGCATTGCCTGAACCGAGTTTGTTATGTGCTGAAACGCCGTTTTCTGACATTTCAGGCTCTAACTTCAAAAATCATGCAAAACACTTCTAACACCTTCAGATATGTTTCTCTGTGTTGCAAAATAGGTTTTATTCATGCACAGACTGCAATTTTAATTTTGGACCGAGTTTCAGCTTGCATTGCCAGAACCAAGTTTGTTATGTGCTGAAAAGCCTTTTTCTGACATTTCAGGCTCTAACTTCAAAAATCATGCAAAACACTTCTAACACCTTCAGATATGTTTCTCTGTGTTGAAAAATAGGTTTTATTCATGCACAGACTGCAATTTTAATTTTGGGCCGAGTTTCAGCTTGCATTGCCTGAACCAAATTTGTTATGTGCTGAAACGGCGTTTTCTGACATTTCAGGCTCTAACTTCAAAAATCATGCAAAACACTTCTAACACCTTCAGATATGTTTCTCTGTGTTGCAAAATAGGTTTTATTCATGCACAGACTGCAATTTTAATTTTTGGCCGAGTTTCAGCTTGCATTACCAGAACCAAGTTTGTTATGTGCTGAAACGCTGTTTTCTGACATTTCAGGCTCTAACTTCAAAAATCATGCAAAACACTTCTAACACCTTCAGATATGTTTCTCTGTGTTGAAAAATAGGTTTTATTCATGCACAGACTGCAATTTTAATTTTGGACCGAGTTTCAGCTTGCATTGCCAGAACCAAGTTTGTTATGTGCTGAAAAGCCTTTTTCTGACATTTCAGGCTCTAACTTCAAAAATCATGCAAAACACTTCTAACACCTTCAGATATGTTTCTCTGTGTTGAAAAATAGGTTTTATTCATGCACAGACTGCAATTTTAATTTTGGGCCGAGTTTCAGCTTGCATTGCCTGAACCAAATTTGTTATGTGCTGAAACGGCGTTTTCTGACATTTCAGGCTCTAACTTCAAAAATCATGCAAAACACTTCTAACACCTTCAGATATGTTTCTCTGTGTTGCAAAATAGGTTTTATTCATGCACAGACTGCAATTTTAATTTTTGGCCGAGTTTCAGCTTGCATTACCAGAACCAAGTTTGTTATGTGCTGAAACGCTGTTTTCTGACATTTCAGGCTCTAACTTCAAAAATCATGCAAAACACTTCTAACACCTTCAGATATGTTTCTCTGTGTTGAAAAATAGGTTTTATTCATGCACAGACTGCAATTTTAATTTTTGGCCGAGTTTCAGCTTGCATTACGAGAACCAAGTTTGTTATGTGCTGAAACGCTGTTTTCTGACATTTCAGGCTCTAACTTCAAAAATCATGCAAAACACTTCTAACACCTTCAGATATGTTTCTCTGTGTTGAAAAATAGGTTTTATTCATGCACAGACTGCAATTTAAATTTTTGGCCGAGTTTCAGCTTGCATTGCCTGAACCGAGTTTGTTATGTGCTGAAACGCCGTTTTCTGACATTTCAGGCTCTAACTTCAAAAATCATGCAAAACACTTCTAACACCTTCAGATATGTTTCTCTGTGTTGCAAAATAGGTTTTATTCATGCACAGACTGCAATTTTAATTTTTGGCCGAGTTTCAGCTTGCATTACCAGAACCAAGTTTGTTATGCGCTGAAACGCTGTTTTCTGACATTTCAGGCTCTAACTTCAAAAATCATGCAAAACACTTCTAACACCTTCAGATATGTTTCTCTGTGTTGCAAAATAGGTTTTATTCATGCACAGACTGCAATTTTAATTTTGGACCGAGTTTCAGCTTGCATTTCCAGAACCAAGTTTGTTATGTGCTGAAAAGCCTTTTTCTGACATTTCAGGCTCTAACTTCAAAAATCATGCAAAACACTTCTAACACCTTCAGATATGTTTCTCTGTGTTGCAAAATAGGTTTTATTCATGCACAGACTGCAATTTTAATTTTTGGCCGAGTTTCAGCTTGCATTACCAGAACCAAGTTTCTTATGCGCTGAAACGCTGTTTTCTGACATTTCAGGCTCTAACTTCAAAAATCATGCAAAACACTTCTAACACCTTCAGATATGTTTCTCTGTGTTGCAAAATAGGTTTTATTCATGCACAGACTGCAATTTTAATTTTGGACCGAGTTTCAGCTTGCATTTCCAGAACCAAGTTTGTTATGTGCTGAAAAGCCTTTTTCTGACATTTCAGGCTCTAACTTCAAAAATCATGCAAAACACTTCTAACACCTTCAGATTTGTTTCTCTGTGTTGCAAAATAGGTTTTATTCATGCACAGACTGCAATTTTAATTTTGGACCGAGTTTCAGCTTGCATTTCCAGAACCAAGTTTGTTATGTGCTGAAAAGCCTTTTTCTGACATTTCAGGCTCTAACTTCAAAAATCATGCAAAACACTTCTAACACCTTCAGATTTGTTTCTCTGTGTTGCAAAATAGGTTTTATTCATGCACAGACTGCAATTTTAATTTTGGACCGAGTTTCAGCTTGCATTGCCAGAACCAAGTTTGTTAAGTGCTGAAACGCTGTTTTCTGACATTTCAGGCTCTAACTTCAAAAATCATGCAAAACACTTCTAACACCTTCAGATATGTTTCTCTGTGTTGAAAAATAGGTTTTATTCATGCACAGACTGCAATTTTAATTTTGGGCCGAGTTTCAGCTTGCATTGCCTGAACCAAGTTTGTTATGTGCTGAAACGGCGTTTTCTGACATTTCAGGCTCTAACTTCAAAAATCATGCAAAACACTTCTAACACCTTTAGATATGTTTCTCTGTGTTGCAAAATAGGTTTTATTCATGCACAGACTGCAATTTTAATTTTTGGCCGAGTTTCAGCTTGCATTACCAGAACCAAGTTTGTTATGTGCTGAAACGCCGTTTTCTGACATTTCAGGCTCTAACTTAAAAAAATCATGCAAAACACTTCTAACACCTTCAGATATGTTTCTCTGTGTTGAAAAATAGGTTTTGTTCATGCACAGACTGCAATTTTAATTTTTGGCCGAGTTTCAGCTTGCATTGCCTGAACCGAGTTTGTTATGTGCTGAAACGCCGTTTTCTGACATTTCAGGCTCTAACTTCAAAAATCATGCAAAACACTTCTAACACCTTCAGATTTGTTTCTCTGTGTTGCAAAATAGGTTTTATTCATGCACAGACTGCAATTTTAATTTTGGACCGAGTTTCAGCTTGCATTGCCAGAACCAAGTTTGTTAAGTGCTGAAACGCTGTTTTCTGACATTTCAGGCTCTAACTTCAAAAATCATGCAAAACACTTCTAACACCTTCAGATATGTTTCTCTGTGTTGAAAAATAGGTTTTATTCATGCACAGACTGCAATTTTAATTTTGGGCCGAGTTTCAGCTTGCATTGCCAGAACCAAGTTTGTTATGTGCTGAAAAGCCTTTTTCTGACATTTCAGGCTCTAACTTCAAAAATCATGCAAAACACTTCTAACACCTTCAGATTTGTTTCTCTGTGTTGCAAAATAGGTTTTATTCATGCACAGACTGCAATTTTAATTTTGGACCGAGTTTCAGCTTGCATTGCCAGAACCAAGTTTGTTAAGTGCTGAAACGCTGTTTTCTGACATTTCAGGCTCTAACTTCAAAAATCATGCAAAACACTTCTAACACCTTCAGATATGTTTCTCTGTGTTGAAAAATAGGTTTTATTCATGCACAGACTGCAATTTTAATTTTTGGCCGAGTTTCAGCTTGCATTGCCTGAACCAAGTTTGTTATGTGCTGAAACGGCGTTTTCTGACATTTTAGGCTCTAACTTCAAAAATCATGCAAAACACTTCTAACACCTTCAGATATGTTTCTCTGTGTTGTAAAATAGGTTTTATTCATGCACAGACTGCAATTTTAATTTTGGGCCGAGTTTCAGCTTGCATTGCCTGAACCAAGTTTGTTATGTGCTGAAACGGCGTTTTCTGACATTTCAGGCTCTAACTTCAAAAATCATGCAAAACACTTCTAACACCTTTAGATATGTTTCTCTGTGTTGCAAAATAGGTTTTATTCATGCACAGACTGCAATTTTAATTTTGGGCCGAGTTTCAGCTTGCATTGCCTGAACCGAGTTTGTTATGTGCTGAAACGCCGTTTTCTGACATTTCAGGCTCTAACTTCAAAAATCATGCAAAACACTTCTAACACCTTCAGATATGTTTCTCTGTGTTGAAAAATAGGTTTTATTCATGCACAGACTGCAATTTTAATTTTTGGCCGAGTTTCAGCTTGCATTGCCTGAACCGAGTTTGTTATGTGCTGAAACGCCGTTTTCTGACATTTCAGGCTCTAACTTCAAAAATCATGCAAAACACTTCTAACACCTTCAGATATGTTTCTCTGTGTTGAAAAATAGGTTTTATTCATGCACAGACTGCAATTTTAATTTTGGACCGAGTTTCAGCTTGCATTGCCTGAACCGAGTTTGTTATGTGCTGAAACGCCGTTTTCTGACATTTCAGGCTCTAACTTCAAAAATCATGCAAAACACTTCTAACACCTTCAGATATGTTTCTCTGTGTTGCAAAATAGGTTTTATTCATGCACAGACTGCATTTTAAATTTTTGGCCGAGTTTCAGCTTGCATTACCAGAACCAAGTTTGTTATGTGCTGAAACGCTGTTTTCTGACATTTCAGGCTCTAACTTCAAAAATCATGCAAAACACTTCTAACACCTTCAGATATGTTTCTCTGTGTTGAAAAATAGGTTTTATTCATGCACAGACTGCAATTTTAATTTTTGGCCGAGTTTCAGCTTGCATTACCAGAACCAAGTTTGTTATGTGCTGAAACGCTGTTTTCTGACATTTCAGGCTCTAACTTCAAAAATCATGCAAAACACTTCTAACACCTTCAGATATGTTTCTCTGTGTTGCAAAATAGGTTTTATTCATGCACAGACTGCAATTTTAATTTTTGGCCGAGTTTCAGCTTGCATTGCCTGAACCGAGTTTGTTATGTGCTGAAACGCCGTTTTCTGACATTTCAGGCTCTAACTTCAAAAATCATGCAAAACACTTCTAACACCTTCAGATATGTTTCTCTGTGTTGCAAAATAGGTTTTATTCATGCACAGACTGCAATTTTAATTTTGGACCGAGTTTCAGCTTGCATTGCCAGAACCAAGTTTGTTATGTGCTGAAAAGCCTTTTTCTGACATTTCAGGCTCTAACTTCAAAAATCATGCAAAACACTTCTAACACCTTCAGATTTGTTTCTCTGTGTTGCAAAATAGGTTTTATTCATGCACAGACTGCAATTTTAATTTTGGACCGAGTTTCAGCTTGCATTGCCAGAACCAAGTTTGTTAAGTGCTGAAACGCTGTTTTCTGACATTTCAGGCTCTAACTTCAAAAATCATGCAAAACACTTCTAACACCTTCAGATATGTTTCTCTGTGTTGAAAAATAGGTTTTATTCATGCACAGACTGCAATTTTAATTTTGGGCCGAGTTTCAGCTTGCATTGCCTGAACCAAGTTTGTTATGTGCTGAAACGGCGTTTTCTGACATTTCAGGCTCTAACTTCAAAAATCATGCAAAACACTTCTAACACCTTCAGATATGTTTCTCTGTGTTGAAAAATAGGTTTTATTCATGCACAGACTGCAATTTTAATTTTTGGCCGAGTTTCAGCTTGCATTGCCTGAACCGAGTTTGTTATGTGCTGAAACGCCGTTTTCTGACATTTCAGGCTCTAACTTCAAAAATCATGCAAAACACTTCTAACACCTTCAGATATGTTTCTCTGTGTTGCAAAATAGGTTTTATTCATGCACAGACTGCAATTTTAATTTTTGGCCGAGTTTCAGCTTGCATTACCAGAACCAAGTTTGTTATGTGCTGAAATGCTGTTTTCTGACATTTCAGGCTCTAACTTCAAAAATCATGCAAAACACTTCTAACACCTTCAGATATGTTTCTCTGTGTTGAAAAATAGGTTTTGTTCATGCACAGACTGCAATTTTAATTTTTGGCCGAGTTTCAGCTTGCATTGCCTGAACCGAGTTTGTTATGTGCTGAAACGCCGTTTTCTGACATTTCAGGCTCTAACTTCAAAAATCATGCAAAACACTTCTAACACCTTCAGATTTGTTTCTCTGTGTTGCAAAATAGGTTTTATTCATGCACAGACTGCAATTTTAATTTTGGACCGAGTTTCAGCTTGCATTGCCAGAACCAAGTTTGTTAAGTGCTGAAACGCTGTTTTCTGACATTTCAGGCTCTAACTTCAAAAATCATGCAAAACACTTCTAACACCTTCAGATATGTTTCTCTGTGTTGAAAAATAGGTTTTATTCATGCACAGACTGCAATTTTAATTTTGGGCCGAGTTTCAGCTTGCATTGCCAGAACCAAGTTTGTTATGTGCTGAAAAGCCTTTTTCTGACATTTCAGGCTCTAACTTCAAAAATCATGCAAAACACTTCTAACACCTTCAGATTTGTTTCTCTGTGTTGCAAAATAGGTTTTATTCATGCACAGACTGCAATTTTAATTTTGGACCGAGTTTCAGCTTGCATTGCCAGAACCAAGTTTGTTAAGTGCTGAAACGCTGTTTTCTGACATTTCAGGCTCTAACTTCAAAAATCATGCAAAACACTTCTAACACCTTCAGATATGTTTCTCTGTGTTGAAAAATAGGTTTTATTCATGCACAGACTGCAATTTTAATTTTTGGCCGAGTTTCAGCTTGCATTGCCTGAACCAAGTTTGTTATGTGCTGAAACGGCGTTTTCTGACATTTTAGGCTCTAACTTCAAAAATCATGCAAAACACTTCTAACACCTTCAGATATGTTTCTCTGTGTTGCAAAATAGGTTTTATTCATGCACAGACTGCAATTTAAATTTTTGGCCGAGTTTCAGCTTGCATTACCAGAACCAAGTTTGTTATGTGCTGAAACGCTGTTTTCTGACATTTCAGGCTCTAACTTCAAAAATCATGCAAAACACTTCTAACACCTTCAGATATGTTTCTCTGTGTTGAAAAATAGGTTTTATTCATGCACAGACTGCAATTTTAATTTTTGGCCGAGTTTCAGCTTGCATTACCAGAACCAAGTTTGTTATGTGCTGAAACGCTGTTTTCTGACATTTCAGGCTCTAACTTCAAAAATCATGCAAAACACTTCTAACACCTTCAGATATGTTTCTCTGTGTTGCAAAATAGGTTTTATTCATGCACAGACTGCAATTTTAATTTTTGGCCGAGTTTCAGCTTGCATTGCCTGAACCGAGTTTGTTATGTGCTGAAACGCCGTTTTCTGACATTTCAGGCTCTAACTTCAAAAATCATGCAAAACACTTCTAACACCTTCAGATATGTTTCTCTGTGTTGCAAAATAGGTTTTATTCATGCACAGACTGCAATTTTAATTTTGGACCGAGTTTCAGCTTGCATTGCCAGAACCAAGTTTGTTATGTGCTGAAAAGCCTTTTTCTGACATTTCAGGCTCTAACTTCAAAAATCATGCAAAACACTTCTAACACCTTCAGATTTGTTTCTCTGTGTTGCAAAATAGGTTTTATTCATGCACAGACTGCAATTTTAATTTTGGACCGAGTTTCAGCTTGCATTGCCAGAACCAAGTTTGTTAAGTGCTGAAACGCTGTTTTCTGACATTTCAGGCTCTAACTTCAAAAATCATGCAAAACACTTCTAACACCTTCAGATATGTTTCTCTGTGTTGAAAAATAGGTTTTATTCATGCACAGACTGCAATTTTAATTTTGGGCCGAGTTTCAGCTTGCATTGCCTGAACCAAGTTTGTTATGTGCTGAAACGGCGTTTTCTGACATTTCAGGCTCTAACTTCAAAAATCATGCAAAACACTTCTAACACCTTCAGATATGTTTCTCTGTGTTGAAAAATAGGTTTTATTCATGCACAGACTGCAATTTTAATTTTTGGCCGAGTTTCAGCTTGCATTGCCTGAACCGAGTTTGTTATGTGCTGAAACGCCGTTTTCTGACATTTCAGGCTCTAACTTCAAAAATCATGCAAAACACTTCTAACACCTTCAGATATGTTTCTCTGTGTTGAAAAATAGGTTTTATTCATGCACAGACTGCAATTTTAATTTTTGGCCGAGTTTCAGCTTGCATTGCCTGAACCAAGTTTGTTATGTGCTGAAACGGCGTTTTCTGACATTTTAGGCTCTAACTTCAAAAATCATGCAAAACACTTCTAACACCTTCAGATATGTTTCTCTGTGTTGTAAAATAGGTTTTATTCATGCACAGACTGCAATTTTAATTTTGGGCCGAGTTTCAGCTTGCATTGCCTGAACCAAGTTTGTTATGTGCTGAAACGGCGTTTTCTGACATTTCAGGCTCTAACTTCAAAAATCATGCAAAACACTTCTAACACCTTTAGATATGTTTCTCTGTGTTGCAAAATAGGTTTTATTCATGCACAGACTGCAATTTTAATTTTGGGCCGAGTTTCAGCTTGCATTGCCTGAACCGAGTTTGTTATGTGCTGAAACGCCGTTTTCTGACATTTCAGGCTCTAACTTCAAAAATCATGCAAAACACTTCTAACACCTTCAGATATGTTTCTCTGTGTTGAAAAATAGGTTTTATTCATGCACAGACTGCAATTTTAATTTTTGGCCGAGTTTCAGCTTGCATTGCCTGAACCGAGTTTGTTATGTGCTGAAACGCCGTTTTCTGACATTTCAGGCTCTAACTTCAAAAATCATGCAAAACACTTCTAACACCTTCAGATATGTTTCTCTGTGTTGAAAAATAGGTTTTATTCATGCACAGACTGCAATTTTAATTTTGGACCGAGTTTCAGCTTGCATTGCCTGAACCGAGTTTGTTATGTGCTGAAACGCCGTTTTCTGACATTTCAGGCTCTAACTTCAAAAATCATGCAAAACACTTCTAACACCTTCAGATATGTTTCTCTGTGTTGCAAAATAGGTTTTATTCATGCACAGACTGCAATTTAAATTTTTGGCCGAGTTTCAGCTTGCATTACCAGAACCAAGTTTGTTATGTGCTGAAACGCTGTTTTCTGACATTTCAGGCTCTAACTTCAAAAATCATGCAAAACACTTCTAACACCTTCAGATATGTTTCTCTGTGTTGAAAAATAGGTTTTATTCATGCACAGACTGCAATTTTAATTTTTGGCCGAGTTTCAGCTTGCATTACCAGAACCAAGTTTGTTATGTGCTGAAACGCTGTTTTCTGACATTTCAGGCTCTAACTTCAAAAATCATGCAAAACACTTCTAACACCTTCAGATATGTTTCTCTGTGTTGCAAAATAGGTTTTATTCATGCACAGACTGCAATTTTAATTTTTGGCCGAGTTTCAGCTTGCATTGCCTGAACCGAGTTTGTTATGTGCTGAAACGCCGTTTTCTGACATTTCAGGCTCTAACTTCAAAAATCATGCAAAACACTTCTAACACCTTCAGATATGTTTCTCTGTGTTGCAAAATAGGTTTTATTCATGCACAGACTGCAATTTTAATTTTGGACCGAGTTTCAGCTTGCATTGCCAGAACCAAGTTTGTTATGTGCTGAAAAGCCTTTTTCTGACATTTCAGGCTCTAACTTCAAAAATCATGCAAAACACTTCTAACACCTTCAGATTTGTTTCTCTGTGTTGCAAAATAGGTTTTATTCATGCACAGACTGCAATTTTAATTTTGGACCGAGTTTCAGCTTGCATTGCCAGAACCAAGTTTGTTAAGTGCTGAAACGCTGTTTTCTGACATTTCAGGCTCTAACTTCAAAAATCATGCAAAACACTTCTAACACCTTCAGATATGTTTCTCTGTGTTGAAAAATAGGTTTTATTCATGCACAGACTGCAATTTTAATTTTGGGCCGAGTTTCAGCTTGCATTGCCTGAACCAAGTTTGTTATGTGCTGAAACGGCGTTTTCTGACATTTCAGGCTCTAACTTCAAAAATCATGCAAAACACTTCTAACACCTTCAGATATGTTTCTCTGTGTTGAAAAATAGGTTTTATTCATGCACAGACTGCAATTTTAATTTTGGGCCGAGTTTCAGCTTGCATTGCCTGAACCGAGTTTGTTATGTGCTGAAACGCCGTTTTCTGACATTTCAGGCTCTAACTTCAAAAATCATGCAAAACACTTCTAACACCTTCAGATATGTTTCTCTGTGTTGCAAAATAGGTTTTATTCATGCACAGACTGCAATTTTAATTTTTGGCCGAGTTTCAGCTTGCATTACCAGAACCAAGTTTGTTATGTGCTGAAATGCTGTTTTCTGACATTTCAGGCTCTAACTTCAAAAATCATGCAAAACACTTCTAACACCTTCAGATATGTTTCTCTGTGTTGAAAAATAGGTTTTGTTCATGCACAGACTGCAATTTTAATTTTTGGCCGAGTTTCAGCTTGCATTGCCTGAACCGAGTTTGTTATGTGCTGAAACGCCGTTTTCTGACATTTCAGGCTCTAACTTCAAAAATCATGCAAAACACTTCTAACACCTTCAGATTTGTTTCTCTGTGTTGCAAAATAGGTTTTATTCATGCACAGACTGCAATTTTAATTTTGGACCGAGTTTCAGCTTGCATTGCCAGAACCAAGTTTGTTAAGTGCTGAAACGCTGTTTTCTGACATTTCAGGCTCTAACTTCAAAAATCATGCAAAACACTTCTAACACCTTCAGATATGTTTCTCTGTGTTGAAAAATAGGTTTTATTCATGCACAGACTGCAATTTTAATTTTGGGCCGAGTTTCAGCTTGCATTGCCAGAACCAAGTTTGTTATGTGCTGAAAAGCCTTTTTCTGACATTTCAGGCTCTAACTTCAAAAATCATGCAAAACACTTCTAACACCTTCAGATTTGTTTCTCTGTGTTGCAAAATAGGTTTTATTCATGCACAGACTGCAATTTTAATTTTGGACCGAGTTTCAGCTTGCATTGCCAGAACCAAGTTTGTTAAGTGCTGAAACGCTGTTTTCTGACATTTCAGGCTCTAACTTCAAAAATCATGCAAAACACTTCTAACACCTTCAGATATGTTTCTCTGTGTTGAAAAATAGGTTTTATTCATGCACAGACTGCAATTTTAATTTTTGGCCGAGTTTCAGCTTGCATTGCCTGAACCAAGTTTGTTATGTGCTGAAACGGCGTTTTCTGACATTTTAGGCTCTAACTTCAAAAATCATGCAAAACACTTCTAACACCTTCAGATATGTTTCTCTGTGTTGTAAAATAGGTTTTATTCATGCACAGACTGCAATTTTAATTTTGGGCCGAGTTTCAGCTTGCATTGCCTGAACCAAGTTTGTTATGTGCTGAAACGGCGTTTTCTGACATTTCAGGCTCTAACTTCAAAAATCATGCAAAACACTTCTAACACCTTTAGATATGTTTCTCTGTGTTGCAAAATAGGTTTTATTCATGCACAGACTGCAATTTTAATTTTGGGCCGAGTTTCAGCTTGCATTGCCTGAACCAAGTTTGTTATGTGCTGAAACGCCGTTTTCTGACATTTCAGGCTCTAACTTCAAAAATCATGCAAAACACTTCTAACACCTTCAGATATGTTTCTCTGTGTTGAAAAATAGGTTTTATTCATGCACAGACTGCAATTTTAATTTTTGGCCGAGTTTCAGCTTGCATTGCCTGAACCGAGTTTGTTATGTGCTGAAACGCCGTTTTCTGACATTTCAGGCTCTAACTTCAAAAATCATGCAAAACACTTCTAACACCTTCAGATATGTTTCTCTGTGTTGAAAAATAGGTTTTATTCATGCACAGACTGCAATTTTAATTTTGGACCGAGTTTCAGCTTGCATTGCCTGAACCGAGTTTGTTATGTGCTGAAACGCCGTTTTCTGACATTTCAGGCTCTAACTTCAAAAATCATGCAAAACACTTCTAACACCTTCAGATATGTTTCTCTGTGTTGCAAAATAGGTTTTATTCATGCACAGACTGCAATTTTAATTTTTGGCCGAGTTTCAGCTTGCATTACCAGAACCAAGTTTGTTATGTGCTGAAACGCTGTTTTCTGACATTTCAGGCTCTAACTTCAAAAATCATGCAAAACACTTCTAACACCTTCAGATATGTTTCTCTGTGTTGAAAAATAGGTTTTATTCATGCACAGACTGCAATTTTAATTTTTGGCCGAGTTTCAGCTTGCATTACCAGAACCGAGTTTGTTATGTGCTGAAACGGCGTTTTCTGACATTTCAGGCTCTAACTTAAAAAAATCATGCAAAACACTTCTAACACCTTCAGATATGTTTCTCTGTGTTGCAAAATAGGTTTTATTCATGCACAGACTGCAATTTTAATTTTTGGCCGAGTTTCAGCTTGCATTGCCTGAACCGAGTTTGTTATGTGCTGAAACGCCGTTTTCTGACATTTCAGGCTCTAACTTCAAAAATCATGCAAAACACTTCTAACACCTTCAGATATGTTTCTCTGTGTTGCAAAATAGGTTTTATTCATGCACAGACTGCAATTTTAATTTTGGACCGAGTTTCAGCTTGCATTGCCAGAACCAAGTTTGTTATGTGCTGAAAAGCCTTTTTCTGACATTTCAGGCTCTAACTTCAAAAATCATGCAAAACACTTCTAACACCTTCAGATATGTTTCTCTGTGTTGAAAAATAGGTTTTATTCATGCACAGACTGCAATTTTAATTTTGGGCCGAGTTTCAGCTTGCATTGCCTGAACCAAATTTGTTATGTGCTGAAACGGCGTTTTCTGACATTTCAGGCTCTAACTTCAAAAATCATGCAAAACACTTCTAACACCTTCAGATATGTTTCTCTGTGTTGAAAAATAGGTTTTATTCATGCACAGACTGCAATTTTAATTTTGGACCGAGTTTCAGCTTGCATTGCCAGAACCAAGTTTGTTATGTGCTGAAAAGCCTTTTTCTGACATTTCAGGCTCTAACTTCAAAAATCATGCAAAACACTTCTAACACCTTCAGATATGTTTCTCTGTGTTGAAAAATAGGTTTTATTCATGCACAGACTGCAATTTTAATTTTGGGCCGAGTTTCAGCTTGCATTGCCTGAACCAAATTTGTTATGTGCTGAAACGGCGTTTTCTGACATTTCAGGCTCTAACTTCAAAAATCATGCAAAACACTTCTAACACCTTCAGATATGTTTCTCTGTGTTGAAAAATAGGTTTTATTCATGCACAGACTGCAATTTTAATTTTTGGCCGAGTTTCAGCTTGCATTACCAGAACCAAGTTTGTTATGTGCTGAAACGCTGTTTTCTGACATTTCAGGCTCTAACTTCAAAAATCATGCAAAACACTTCTAACACCTTCAGATATGTTTCTCTGTGTTGAAAAATAGGTTTTATTCATGCACAGACTGCAATTTTAATTTTTGGCCGAGTTTCAGCTTGCATTACGAGAACCAAGTTTGTTATGTGCTGAAACGCTGTTTTCTGACATTTCAGGCTCTAACTTCAAAAATCATGCAAAACACTTCTAACACCTTCAGATATGTTTCTCTGTGTTGAAAAATAGGTTTTATTCATGCACAGACTGCAATTTAAATTTTTGGCCGAGTTTCAGCTTGCATTGCCTGAACCGAGTTTGTTATGTGCTGAAACGCCGTTTTCTGACATTTCAGGCTCTAACTTCAAAAATCATGCAAAACACTTCTAACACCTTCAGATATGTTTCTCTGTGTTGCAAAATAGGTTTTATTCATGCACAGACTGCAATTTTAATTTTTGGCCGAGTTTCAGCTTGCATTACCAGAACCAAGTTTGTTATGCGCTGAAACGCTGTTTTCTGACATTTCAGGCTCTAACTTCAAAAATCATGCAAAACACTTCTAACACCTTCAGATATGTTTCTCTGTGTTGCAAAATAGGTTTTATTCATGCACAGACTGCAATTTTAATTTTGGACCGAGTTTCAGCTTGCATTTCCAGAACCAAGTTTGTTATGTGCTGAAAAGCCTTTTTCTGACATTTCAGGCTCTAACTTCAAAAATCATGCAAAACACTTCTAACACCTTCAGATATGTTTCTCTGTGTTGCAAAATAGGTTTTATTCATGCACAGACTGCAATTTTAATTTTTGGCCGAGTTTCAGCTTGCATTACCAGAACCAAGTTTGTTATGCGCTGAAACGCTGTTTTCTGACATTTCAGGCTCTAACTTCAAAAATCATGCAAAACACTTCTAACACCTTCAGATATGTTTCTCTGTGTTGCAAAATAGGTTTTATTCATGCACAGACTGCAATTTTAATTTTGGACCGAGTTTCAGCTTGCATTTCCAGAACCAAGTTTGTTATGTGCTGAAAAGCCTTTTTCTGACATTTCAGGCTCTAACTTCAAAAATCATGCAAAACACTTCTAACACCTTCAGATTTGTTTCTCTGTGTTGCAAAATAGGTTTTATTCATGCACAGACTGCAATTTTAATTTTGGACCGAGTTTCAGCTTGCATTTCCAGAACCAAGTTTGTTATGTGCTGAAAAGCCTTTTTCTGACATTTCAGGCTCTAACTTCAAAAATCATGCAAAACACTTCTAACACCTTCAGATTTGTTTCTCTGTGTTGCAAAATAGGTTTTATTCATGCACAGACTGCAATTTTAATTTTGGACCGAGTTTCAGCTTGCATTGCCAGAACCAAGTTTGTTAAGTGCTGAAACGCTGTTTTCTGACATTTCAGGCTCTAACTTCAAAAATCATGCAAAACACTTCTAACACCTTCAGATATGTTTCTCTGTGTTGAAAAATAGGTTTTATTCATGCACAGACTGCAATTTTAATTTTGGGCCGAGTTTCAGCTTGCATTGCCTGAACCAAGTTTGTTATGTGCTGAAACGGCGTTTTCTGACATTTCAGGCTCTAACTTCAAAAATCATGCAAAACACTTCTAACACCTTTAGATATGTTTCTCTGTGTTGCAAAATAGGTTTTATTCATGCACAGACTGCAATTTTAATTTTTGGCCGAGTTTCAGCTTGCATTACCAGAACCAAGTTTGTTATGTGCTGAAACGCCGTTTTCTGACATTTCAGGCTCTAACTTAAAAAAATCATGCAAAACACTTCTAACACCTTCAGATATGTTTCTCTGTGTTGCAAAATAGGTTTTATTCATGCACAGACTGCAATTTTAATTTTTGGCCGAGTTTCAGCTTGCATTGCCTGAACCGAGTTTGTTATGTGCTGAAACGCCGTTTTCTGACATTTCAGGCTCTAACTTCAAAAATCATGCAAAACACTTCTAACACCTTCAGATATGTTTCTCTGTGTTGAAAAATAGGTTTTATTCATGCACAGACTGCAATTTTAATTTTTGGCCGAGTTTCAGCTTGCATTGCCTGAACCGAGTTTGTTATGTGCTGAAACGCCGTTTTCTGACATTTCAGGCTCTAACTTCAAAAATCATGCAAAACACTTCTAACACCTTCAGATATGTTTCTCTGTGTTGCAAAATAGGTTTTATTCATGCACAGACTGCAATTTTAATTTTTGGCCGAGTTTCAGCTTGCATTACCAGAACCAAGTTTGTTATGTGCTGAAACGCTGTTTTCTGACATTTCAGGCTCTAACTTCAAAAATCATGCAAAACACTTCTAACACCTTCAGATATGTTTCTCTGTGTTGCAAAATAGGTTTTATTCATGCACAGACTGCAATTTTAATTTTTGGCCGAGTTTCAGCTTGCATTGCCTGAACCGAGTTTGTTATGTGCTGAAACGCCGTTTTCTGACATTTCAGGCTCTAACTTCAAAAATCATGCAAAACACTTCTAACACCTTCAGATATGTTTCTCTGTGTTGCAAAATAGGTTTTATTCATGCACAGACTGCAATTTTAATTTTTGGCCGAGTTTCAGCTTGCATTGCCTGAACCGAGTTTGTTATGTGCTGAAACGCCGTTTTCTGACATTTCAGGCTCTAACTTCAAAAATCATGCAAAACACTTCTAACACCTTCAGATATGTTTCTCTGTGTTGCAAAATAGGTTTTATTCATGCACAGACTGCAATTTTAATTTTGGACCGAGTTTCAGCTTGCATTTCCAGAACCAAGTTTGTTATGTGCTGAAAAGCCTTTTTCTGACATTTCAGGCTCTAACTTCAAAAATCATGCAAAACACTTCTAACACCTTCAGATTTGTTTCTCTGTGTTGCAAAATAGGTTTTATTCATGCACAGACTGCAATTTTAATTTTGGACCGAGTTTCAGCTTGCATTTCCAGAACCAAGTTTGTTATGTGCTGAAAAGCCTTTTTCTGACATTTCAGGCTCTAACTTCAAAAATCATGCAAAACACTTCTAACACCTTCAGATTTGTTTCTCTGTGTTGCAAAATAGGTTTTATTCATGCACAGACTGCAATTTTAATTTTTGGCCGAGTTTCAGCTTGCATTACCAGAACCAAGTTTGTTATGTGCTGAAACGCTGTTTTCTGACATTTCAGGCTCTAACTTCAAAAATCATGCAAAACACTTCTAACACCTTCAGATATGTTTCTCTGTGTTGAAAAATAGGTTTTATTCATGCACAGACTGCAATTTTAATTTTTGGCCGAGTTTCAGCTTGCATTACCAGAACCGAGTTTGTTATGTGCTGAAACGGCGTTTTCTGACATTTCAGGCTCTAACTTAAAAAAATCATGCAAAACACTTCTAACACCTTCAGATATGTTTCTCTGTGTTGCAAAATAGGTTTTATTCATGCACAGACTGCAATTTTAATTTTTGGCCGAGTTTCAGCTTGCATTGCCTGAACCGAGTTTGTTATGTGCTGAAACGCCGTTTTCTGACATTTCAGGCTCTAACTTCAAAAATCATGCAAAACACTTCTAACACCTTCAGATATGTTTCTCTGTGTTGCAAAATAGGTTTTATTCATGCACAGACTGCAATTTTAATTTTGGACCGAGTTTCAGCTTGCATTGCCAGAACCAAGTTTGTTATGTGCTGAAAAGCCTTTTTCTGACATTTCAGGCTCTAACTTCAAAAATCATGCAAAACACTTCTAACACCTTCAGATATGTTTCTCTGTGTTGAAAAATAGGTTTTATTCATGCACAGACTGCAATTTTAATTTTGGGCCGAGTTTCAGCTTGCATTGCCTGAACCAAATTTGTTATGTGCTGAAACGGCGTTTTCTGACATTTCAGGCTCTAACTTCAAAAATCATGCAAAACACTTCTAACACCTTCAGATATGTTTCTCTGTGTTGCAAAATAGGTTTTATTCATGCACAGACTGCAATTTTAATTTTTGGCCGAGTTTCAGCTTGCATTACCAGAACCAAGTTTGTTATGTGCTGAAACGCTGTTTTCTGACATTTCAGGCTCTAACTTCAAAAATCATGCAAAACACTTCTAACACCTTCAGATATGTTTCTCTGTGTTGAAAAATAGGTTTTATTCATGCACAGACTGCAATTTTAATTTTGGACCGAGTTTCAGCTTGCATTGCCAGAACCAAGTTTGTTATGTGCTGAAAAGCCTTTTTCTGACATTTCAGGCTCTAACTTCAAAAATCATGCAAAACACTTCTAACACCTTCAGATATGTTTCTCTGTGTTGAAAAATAGGTTTTATTCATGCACAGACTGCAATTTTAATTTTGGGCCGAGTTTCAGCTTGCATTGCCTGAACCAAATTTGTTATGTGCTGAAACGGCGTTTTCTGACATTTCAGGCTCTAACTTCAAAAATCATGCAAAACACTTCTAACACCTTCAGATATGTTTCTCTGTGTTGCAAAATAGGTTTTATTCATGCACAGACTGCAATTTTAATTTTTGGCCGAGTTTCAGCTTGCATTACCAGAACCAAGTTTGTTATGTGCTGAAACGCTGTTTTCTGACATTTCAGGCTCTAACTTCAAAAATCATGCAAAACACTTCTAACACCTTCAGATATGTTTCTCTGTGTTGAAAAATAGGTTTTATTCATGCACAGACTGCAATTTTAATTTTTGGCCGAGTTTCAGCTTGCATTACGAGAACCAAGTTTGTTATGTGCTGAAACGCTGTTTTCTGACATTTCAGGCTCTAACTTCAAAAATCATGCAAAACACTTCTAACACCTTCAGATATGTTTCTCTGTGTTGAAAAATAGGTTTTATTCATGCACAGACTGCAATTTAAATTTTTGGCCGAGTTTCAGCTTGCATTGCCTGAACCGAGTTTGTTATGTGCTGAAACGCCGTTTTCTGACATTTCAGGCTCTAACTTCAAAAATCATGCAAAACACTTCTAACACCTTCAGATATGTTTCTCTGTGTTGCAAAATAGGTTTTATTCATGCACAGACTGCAATTTTAATTTTTGGCCGAGTTTCAGCTTGCATTACCAGAACCAAGTTTGTTATGCGCTGAAACGCTGTTTTCTGACATTTCAGGCTCTAACTTCAAAAATCATGCAAAACACTTCTAACACCTTCAGATATGTTTCTCTGTGTTGCAAAATAGGTTTTATTCATGCACAGACTGCAATTTTAATTTTGGACCGAGTTTCAGCTTGCATTTCCAGAACCAAGTTTGTTATGTGCTGAAAAGCCTTTTTCTGACATTTCAGGCTCTAACTTCAAAAATCATGCAAAACACTTCTAACACCTTCAGATATGTTTCTCTGTGTTGCAAAATAGGTTTTATTCATGCACAGACTGCAATTTTAATTTTTGGCCGAGTTTCAGCTTGCATTACCAGAACCAAGTTTGTTATGCGCTGAAACGCTGTTTTCTGACATTTCAGGCTCTAACTTCAAAAATCATGCAAAACACTTCTAACACCTTCAGATATGTTTCTCTGTGTTGCAAAATAGGTTTTATTCATGCACAGACTGCAATTTTAATTTTGGACCGAGTTTCAGCTTGCATTTCCAGAACCAAGTTTGTTATGTGCTGAAAAGCCTTTTTCTGACATTTCAGGCTCTAACTTCAAAAATCATGCAAAACACTTCTAACACCTTCAGATTTGTTTCTCTGTGTTGCAAAATAGGTTTTATTCATGCACAGACTGCAATTTTAATTTTGGACCGAGTTTCAGCTTGCATTTCCAGAACCAAGTTTGTTATGTGCTGAAAAGCCTTTTTCTGACATTTCAGGCTCTAACTTCAAAAATCATGCAAAACACTTCTAACACCTTCAGATTTGTTTCTCTGTGTTGCAAAATAGGTTTTATTCATGCACAGACTGCAATTTTAATTTTGGACCGAGTTTCAGCTTGCATTGCCAGAACCAAGTTTGTTAAGTGCTGAAACGCTGTTTTCTGACATTTCAGGCTCTAACTTCAAAAATCATGCAAAACACTTCTAACACCTTCAGATATGTTTCTCTGTGTTGAAAAATAGGTTTTATTCATGCACAGACTGCAATTTTAATTTTGGGCCGAGTTTCAGCTTGCATTGCCTGAACCAAGTTTGTTATGTGCTGAAACGGCGTTTTCTGACATTTCAGGCTCTAACTTCAAAAATCATGCAAAACACTTCTAACACCTTTAGATATGTTTCTCTGTGTTGCAAAATAGGTTTTATTCATGCACAGACTGCAATTTTAATTTTTGGCCGAGTTTCAGCTTGCATTACCAGAACCAAGTTTGTTATGTGCTGAAACGCCGTTTTCTGACATTTCAGGCTCTAACTTAAAAAAATCATGCAAAACACTTCTAACACCTTCAGATATGTTTCTCTGTGTTGCAAAATAGGTTTTATTCATGCACAGACTGCAATTTTAATTTTTGGCCGAGTTTCAGCTTGCATTGCCTGAACCGAGTTTGTTATGTGCTGAAACGCCGTTTTCTGACATTTCAGGCTCTAACTTCAAAAATCATGCAAAACACTTCTAACACCTTCAGATATGTTTCTCTGTGTTGAAAAATAGGTTTTATTCATGCACAGACTGCAATTTTAATTTTTGGCCGAGTTTCAGCTTGCATTGCCTGAACCGAGTTTGTTATGTGCTGAAACGCCGTTTTCTGACATTTCAGGCTCTAACTTCAAAAATCATGCAAAACACTTCTAACACCTTCAGATATGTTTCTCTGTGTTGCAAAATAGGTTTTATTCATGCACAGACTGCAATTTTAATTTTTGGCCGAGTTTCAGCTTGCATTACCAGAACCAAGTTTGTTATGTGCTGAAACGCTGTTTTCTGACATTTCAGGCTCTAACTTCAAAAATCATGCAAAACACTTCTAACACCTTCAGATATGTTTCTCTGTGTTGCAAAATAGGTTTTATTCATACACAGACTGCAATTTTAATTTTTGGCCGAGTTTCAGCTTGCATTGCCTGAACCGAGTTTGTTATGTGCTGAAACGCCGTTTTCTGACATTTCAGGCTCTAACTTCAAAAATCATGCAAAACACTTCTAACACCTTCAGATATGTTTCTCTGTGTTGCAAAATAGGTTTTATTCATGCACAGACTGCAATTTTAATTTTTGGCCGAGTTTCAGCTTGCATTGCCTGAACCGAGTTTGTTATGTGCTGAAACGCCGTTTTCTGACATTTCAGGCTCTAACTTCAAAAATCATGCAAAACACTTCTAACACCTTCAGATATGTTTCTCTGTGTTGCAAAATAGGTTTTATTCATGCACAGACTGCAATTTTAATTTTGGACCGAGTTTCAGCTTGCATTTCCAGAACCAAGTTTGTTATGTGCTGAAAAGCCTTTTTCTGACATTTCAGGCTCTAACTTCAAAAATCATGCAAAACACTTCTAACACCTTCAGATTTGTTTCTCTGTGTTGCAAAATAGGTTTTATTCATGCACAGACTGCAATTTTAATTTTGGACCGAGTTTCAGCTTGCATTTCCAGAACCAAGTTTGTTATGTGCTGAAAAGCCTTTTTCTGACATTTCAGGCTCTAACTTCAAAAATCATGCAAAACACTTCTAACACCTTCAGATTTGTTTCTCTGTGTTGCAAAATAGGTTTTATTCATGCACAGACTGCAATTTTAATTTTGGACCGAGTTTCAGCTTGCATTGCCAGAACCAAGTTTGTTAAGTGCTGAAACGCTGTTTTCTGACATTTCAGGCTCTAACTTCAAAAATCATGCAAAACACTTCTAACACCTTCAGATATGTTTCTCTGTGTTGAAAAATAGGTTTTATTCATGCACAGACTGCAATTTTAATTTTGGGCCGAGTTTCAGCTTGCATTGCCTGAACCAAGTTTGTTATGTGCTGAAACGGCGTTTTCTGACATTTCAGGCTCTAACTTCAAAAATCATGCAAAACACTTCTAACACCTTTAGATATGTTTCTCTGTGTTGCAAAATAGGTTTTATTCATGCACAGACTGCAATTTTAATTTTTGGCCGAGTTTCAGCTTGCATTACCAGAACCAAGTTTGTTATGTGCTGAAACGCCGTTTTCTGACATTTCAGGCTCTAACTTAAAAAAATCATGCAAAACACTTCTAACACCTTCAGATATGTTTCTCTGTGTTGCAAAATAGGTTTTATTCATGCACAGACTGCAATTTTAATTTTTGGCCGAGTTTCAGCTTGCATTGCCTGAACCGAGTTTGTTATGTGCTGAAACGCCGTTTTCTGACATTTCAGGCTCTAACTTCAAAAATCATGCAAAACACTTCTAACACCTTCAGATATGTTTCTCTGTGTTGAAAAATAGGTTTTATTCATGCACAGACTGCAATTTTAATTTTTGGCCGAGTTTCAGCTTGCATTGCCTGAACCGAGTTTGTTATGTGCTGAAACGCCGTTTTCTGACATTTCAGGCTCTAACTTCAAAAATCATGCAAAACACTTCTAACACCTTCAGATATGTTTCTCTGTGTTGCAAAATAGGTTTTATTCATGCACAGACTGCAATTTTAATTTTTGGCCGAGTTTCAGCTTGCATTACCAGAACCAAGTTTGTTATGTGCTGAAACGCTGTTTTCTGACATTTCAGGCTCTAACTTCAAAAATCATGCAAAACACTTCTAACACCTTCAGATATGTTTCTCTGTGTTGCAAAATAGGTTTTATTCATGCACAGACTGCAATTTTAATTTTTGGCCGAGTTTCAGCTTGCATTGCCTGAACCGAGTTTGTTATGTGCTGAAACGCCGTTTTCTGACATTTCAGGCTCTAACTTCAAAAATCATGCAAAACACTTCTAACACCTTCAGATATGTTTCTCTGTGTTGCAAAATAGGTTTTATTCATGCACAGACTGCAATTTTAATTTTGGACCGAGTTTCAGCTTGCATTGCCAGAACCAAGTTTGTTATGTGCTGAAAAGCCTTTTTCTGACATTTCAGGCTCTAACTTCAAAAATCATGCAAAACACTTCTAACACCTTCAGATATATTTCTCTGTGTTGCAAAATAGGTTTTATTCATGCACAGACTGCAATTTTAATTTTTGGCCGAGTTTCAGCTTGCATTACCAGAACCAAGTTTGTTATGTGCTGAAACGCTGTTTTCTGACATTTCAGGCTCTAACTTCAAAAATCATGCAAAACACTTCTAACACCTTCAGATATGTTTCTCTGTGTTGAAAAATAGGTTTTACTCATGCACAGACTACAAATTTTAATTTTTGGCCGAGTTTCAGCTTGCATTGCCTGAACCGAGTTTGTTATGTGCTGAAACGCCGTTTTCTGACATTTCAGGCTCTAACTTCAAAAATCATGCAAAACACTTCTAACACCTTCAGATATGTTTCTCTGTGTTGAAAAATAGGTTTTATTCATGCACAGACTGCAATTTTAATTTTTGGCCGAGTTTCAGCTTGCATTGCCTGAACCGAGTTTGTTATGTGCTGAAACGCCGTTTTCTGACATTTCAGGCTCTAACTTAAAAAAATCATGCAAAACACTTCTAACACCTTCAGATATGTTTCTCTGTGTTGCAAAATAGGTTTTATTCATGCACAGACTGCAATTTTAATTTTTGGCCGAGTTTCAGCTTGCATTGCCTGAACCGAGTTTGTTATGTGCTGAAACGCCGTTTTCTGACATTTCAGGCTCTAACTTCAAAAATCATGCAAAACACTTCTAACACTTTCAGATATGTTTCTCTGTGTTGCAAAATAGGTTTTATTCATGCACAGACTGCAATTTTAATTTTGGACCGAGTTTCAGCTTGCATTGCCAGAACCAAGTTTGTTATGTGCTGAAAAGCCTTTTTCTGACATTTCAGGCTCTAACTTCAAAAATCATGCAAAACACTTCTAACACCTTCAGATATGTTTCTCTGTGTTGAAAAATAGGTTTTATTCATGCACAGACTGCAATTTTAATTTTGGGCCGAGTTTCAGCTTGCATTGCCTGAACCAAATTTGTTATGTGCTGAAACGGCGTTTTCTGACATTTCAGGCTCTAACTTCAAAAATCATGCAAAACACTTCTAACACCTTCAGATATGTTTCTCTGTGTTGCAAAATAGGTTTTATTCATGCACAGACTGCAATTTTAATTTTTGGCCGAGTTTCAGCTTGCATTACCAGAACCAAGTTTGTTATGTGCTGAAACGCTGTTTTCTGACATTTCAGGCTCTAACTTCAAAAATCATGCAAAACACTTCTAACACCTTCAGATATGTTTCTCTGTGTTGAAAAATAGGTTTTATTCATGCACAGACTGCAATTTTAATTTTTGGCCGAGTTTCAGCTTGCATTACGAGAACCAAGTTTGTTATGTGCTGAAACGCTGTTTTCTGACATTTCAGGCTCTAACTTCAAAAATCATGCAAAACACTTCTAACACCTTCAGATATGTTTCTCTGTGTTGAAAAATAGGTTTTATTCATGCACAGACTGCAATTTAAATTTTTGGCCGAGTTTCAGCTTGCATTGCCTGAACCGAGTTTGTTATGTGCTGAAACGCCGTTTTCTGACATTTCAGGCTCTAACTTCAAAAATCATGCAAAACACTTCTAACACCTTCAGATATGTTTCTCTGTGTTGCAAAATAGGTTTTATTCATGCACAGACTGCAATTTTAATTTTTGGCCGAGTTTCAGCTTGCATTACCAGAACCAAGTTTGTTATGCGCTGAAACGCTGTTTTCTGACATTTCAGGCTCTAACTTCAAAAATCATGCAAAACACTTCTAACACCTTCAGATATGTTTCTCTGTGTTGCAAAATAGGTTTTATTCATGCACAGACTGCAATTTTAATTTTGGACCGAGTTTCAGCTTGCATTTCCAGAACCAAGTTTGTTATGTGCTGAAAAGCCTTTTTCTGACATTTCAGGCTCTAACTTCAAAAATCATGCAAAACACTTCTAACACCTTCAGATATGTTTCTCTGTGTTGCAAAATAGGTTTTATTCATGCACAGACTGCAATTTTAATTTTTGGCCGAGTTTCAGCTTGCATTACCAGAACCAAGTTTGTTATGCGCTGAAACGCTGTTTTCTGACATTTCAGGCTCTAACTTCAAAAATCATGCAAAACACTTCTAACACCTTCAGATATGTTTCTCTGTGTTGCAAAATAGGTTTTATTCATGCACAGACTGCAATTTTAATTTTGGACCGAGTTTCAGCTTGCATTTCCAGAACCAAGTTTGTTATGTGCTGAAAAGCCTTTTTCTGACATTTCAGGCTCTAACTTCAAAAATCATGCAAAACACTTCTAACACCTTCAGATTTGTTTCTCTGTGTTGCAAAATAGGTTTTATTCATGCACAGACTGCAATTTTAATTTTGGACCGAGTTTCAGCTTGCATTTCCAGAACCAAGTTTGTTATGTGCTGAAAAGCCTTTTTCTGACATTTCAGGCTCTAACTTCAAAAATCATGCAAAACACTTCTAACACCTTCAGATTTGTTTCTCTGTGTTGCAAAATAGGTTTTATTCATGCACAGACTGCAATTTTAATTTTGGACCGAGTTTCAGCTTGCATTGCCAGAACCAAGTTTGTTAAGTGCTGAAACGCTGTTTTCTGACATTTCAGGCTCTAACTTCAAAAATCATGCAAAACACTTCTAACACCTTCAGATATGTTTCTCTGTGTTGAAAAATAGGTTTTATTCATGCACAGACTGCAATTTTAATTTTGGGCCGAGTTTCAGCTTGCATTGCCTGAACCAAGTTTGTTATGTGCTGAAACGGCGTTTTCTGACATTTCAGGCTCTAACTTCAAAAATCATGCAAAACACTTCTAACACCTTTAGATATGTTTCTCTGTGTTGCAAAATAGGTTTTATTCATGCACAGACTGCAATTTTAATTTTTGGCCGAGTTTCAGCTTGCATTACCAGAACCAAGTTTGTTATGTGCTGAAACGCCGTTTTCTGACATTTCAGGCTCTAACTTAAAAAAATCATGCAAAACACTTCTAACACCTTCAGATATGTTTCTCTGTGTTGCAAAATAGGTTTTATTCATGCACAGACTGCAATTTTAATTTTTGGCCGAGTTTCAGCTTGCATTGCCTGAACCGAGTTTGTTATGTGCTGAAACGCCGTTTTCTGACATTTCAGGCTCTAACTTCAAAAATCATGCAAAACACTTCTAACACCTTCAGATATGTTTCTCTGTGTTGAAAAATAGGTTTTATTCATGCACAGACTGCAATTTTAATTTTTGGCCGAGTTTCAGCTTGCATTGCCTGAACCGAGTTTGTTATGTGCTGAAACGCCGTTTTCTGACATTTCAGGCTCTAACTTCAAAAATCATGCAAAACACTTCTAACACCTTCAGATATGTTTCTCTGTGTTGCAAAATAGGTTTTATTCATGCACAGACTGCAATTTTAATTTTTGGCCGAGTTTCAGCTTGCATTACCAGAACCAAGTTTGTTATGTGCTGAAACGCTGTTTTCTGACATTTCAGGCTCTAACTTCAAAAATCATGCAAAACACTTCTAACACCTTCAGATATGTTTCTCTGTGTTGCAAAATAGGTTTTATTCATGCACAGACTGCAATTTTAATTTTTGGCCGAGTTTCAGCTTGCATTGCCTGAACCGAGTTTGTTATGTGCTGAAACGCCGTTTTCTGACATTTCAGGCTCTAACTTCAAAAATCATGCAAAACACTTCTAACACCTTCAGATATGTTTCTCTGTGTTGCAAAATAGGTTTTATTCATGCACAGACTGCAATTTTAATTTTGGACCGAGTTTCAGCTTGCATTGCCAGAACCAAGTTTGTTATGTGCTGAAAAGCCTTTTTCTGACATTTCAGGCTCTAACTTCAAAAATCATGCAAAACACTTCTAACACCTTCAGATATATTTCTCTGTGTTGCAAAATAGGTTTTATTCATGCACAGACTGCAATTTTAATTTTTGGCCGAGTTTCAGCTTGCATTACCAGAACCAAGTTTGTTATGTGCTGAAACGCTGTTTTCTGACATTTCAGGCTCTAACTTCAAAAATCATGCAAAACACTTCTAACACCTTCAGATATGTTTCTCTGTGTTGAAAAATAGGTTTTACTCATGCACAGACTACAAATTTTAATTTTTGGCCGAGTTTCAGCTTGCATTGCCTGAACCGAGTTTGTTATGTGCTGAAACGCCGTTTTCTGACATTTCAGGCTCTAACTTCAAAAATCATGCAAAACACTTCTAACACCTTCAGATATGTTTCTCTGTGTTGAAAAATAGGTTTTATTCATGCACAGACTGCAATTTTAATTTTTGGCCGAGTTTCAGCTTGCATTGCCTGAACCGAGTTTGTTATGTGCTGAAACGCCGTTTTCTGACATTTCAGGCTCTAACTTAAAAAAATCATGCAAAACACTTCTAACACCTTCAGATATGTTTCTCTGTGTTGCAAAATAGGTTTTATTCATGCACAGACTGCAATTTTAATTTTTGGCCGAGTTTCAGCTTGCATTGCCTGAACCGAGTTTGTTATGTGCTGAAACGCCGTTTTCTGACATTTCAGGCTCTAACTTCAAAAATCATGCAAAACACTTCTAACACTTTCAGATATGTTTCTCTGTGTTGCAAAATAGGTTTTATTCATGCACAGACTGCAATTTTAATTTTGGACCGAGTTTCAGCTTGCATTGCCAGAACCAAGTTTGTTATGTGCTGAAAAGCCTTTTTCTGACATTTCAGGCTCTAACTTCAAAAATCATGCAAAACACTTCTAACACCTTCAGATATGTTTCTCTGTGTTGAAAAATAGGTTTTATTCATGCACAGACTGCAATTTTAATTTTGGGCCGAGTTTCAGCTTGCATTGCCTGAACCAAATTTGTTATGTGCTGAAACGGCGTTTTCTGACATTTCAGGCTCTAACTTCAAAAATCATGCAAAACACTTCTAACACCTTCAGATATGTTTCTCTGTGTTGCAAAATAGGTTTTATTCATGCACAGACTGCAATTTTAATTTTTGGCCGAGTTTCAGCTTGCATTACCAGAACCAAGTTTGTTATGTGCTGAAACGCTGTTTTCTGACATTTCAGGCTCTAACTTCAAAAATCATGCAAAACACTTCTAACACCTTCAGATATGTTTCTCTGTGTTGAAAAATAGGTTTTATTCATGCACAGACTGCAATTTTAATTTTTGGCCGAGTTTCAGCTTGCATTACGAGAACCAAGTTTGTTATGTGCTGAAACGCTGTTTTCTGACATTTCAGGCTCTAACTTCAAAAATCATGCAAAACACTTCTAACACCTTCAGATATGTTTCTCTGTGTTGAAAAATAGGTTTTATTCATGCACAGACTGCAATTTAAATTTTTGGCCGAGTTTCAGCTTGCATTGCCTGAACCGAGTTTGTTATGTGCTGAAACGCCGTTTTCTGACATTTCAGGCTCTAACTTCAAAAATCATGCAAAACACTTCTAACACCTTCAGATATGTTTCTCTGTGTTGCAAAATAGGTTTTATTCATGCACAGACTGCAATTTTAATTTTTGGCCGAGTTTCAGCTTGCATTACCAGAACCAAGTTTGTTATGCGCTGAAACGCTGTTTTCTGACATTTCAGGCTCTAACTTCAAAAATCATGCAAAACACTTCTAACACCTTCAGATATGTTTCTCTGTGTTGCAAAATAGGTTTTATTCATGCACAGACTGCAATTTTAATTTTGGACCGAGTTTCAGCTTGCATTTCCAGAACCAAGTTTGTTATGTGCTGAAAAGCCTTTTTCTGACATTTCAGGCTCTAACTTCAAAAATCATGCAAAACACTTCTAACACCTTCAGATATGTTTCTCTGTGTTGCAAAATAGGTTTTATTCATGCACAGACTGCAATTTTAATTTTTGGCCGAGTTTCAGCTTGCATTACCAGAACCAAGTTTGTTATGCGCTGAAACGCTGTTTTCTGACATTTCAGGCTCTAACTTCAAAAATCATGCAAAACACTTCTAACACCTTCAGATATGTTTCTCTGTGTTGCAAAATAGGTTTTATTCATGCACAGACTGCAATTTTAATTTTGGACCGAGTTTCAGCTTGCATTTCCAGAACCAAGTTTGTTATGTGCTGAAAAGCCTTTTTCTGACATTTCAGGCTCTAACTTCAAAAATCATGCAAAACACTTCTAACACCTTCAGATTTGTTTCTCTGTGTTGCAAAATAGGTTTTATTCATGCACAGACTGCAATTTTAATTTTGGACCGAGTTTCAGCTTGCATTTCCAGAACCAAGTTTGTTATGTGCTGAAAAGCCTTTTTCTGACATTTCAGGCTCTAACTTCAAAAATCATGCAAAACACTTCTAACACCTTCAGATTTGTTTCTCTGTGTTGCAAAATAGGTTTTATTCATGCACAGACTGCAATTTTAATTTTGGACCGAGTTTCAGCTTGCATTGCCAGAACCAAGTTTGTTAAGTGCTGAAACGCTGTTTTCTGACATTTCAGGCTCTAACTTCAAAAATCATGCAAAACACTTCTAACACCTTCAGATATGTTTCTCTGTGTTGAAAAATAGGTTTTATTCATGCACAGACTGCAATTTTAATTTTGGGCCGAGTTTCAGCTTGCATTGCCTGAACCAAGTTTGTTATGTGCTGAAACGGCGTTTTCTGACATTTCAGGCTCTAACTTCAAAAATCATGCAAAACACTTCTAACACCTTTAGATATGTTTCTCTGTGTTGCAAAATAGGTTTTATTCATGCACAGACTGCAATTTTAATTTTTGGCCGAGTTTCAGCTTGCATTACCAGAACCAAGTTTGTTATGTGCTGAAACGCCGTTTTCTGACATTTCAGGCTCTAACTTAAAAAAATCATGCAAAACACTTCTAACACCTTCAGATATGTTTCTCTGTGTTGCAAAATAGGTTTTATTCATGCACAGACTGCAATTTTAATTTTTGGCCGAGTTTCAGCTTGCATTGCCTGAACCGAGTTTGTTATGTGCTGAAACGCCGTTTTCTGACATTTCAGGCTCTAACTTCAAAAATCATGCAAAACACTTCTAACACCTTCAGATATGTTTCTCTGTGTTGAAAAATAGGTTTTATTCATGCACAGACTGCAATTTTAATTTTTGGCCGAGTTTCAGCTTGCATTGCCTGAACCGAGTTTGTTATGTGCTGAAACGCCGTTTTCTGACATTTCAGGCTCTAACTTCAAAAATCATGCAAAACACTTCTAACACCTTCAGATATGTTTCTCTGTGTTGCAAAATAGGTTTTATTCATGCACAGACTGCAATTTTAATTTTTGGCCGAGTTTCAGCTTGCATTACCAGAACCAAGTTTGTTATGTGCTGAAACGCTGTTTTCTGACATTTCAGGCTCTAACTTCAAAAATCATGCAAAACACTTCTAACACCTTCAGATATGTTTCTCTGTGTTGCAAAATAGGTTTTATTCATGCACAGACTGCAATTTTAATTTTTGGCCGAGTTTCAGCTTGCATTGCCTGAACCGAGTTTGTTATGTGCTGAAACGCCGTTTTCTGACATTTCAGGCTCTAACTTCAAAAATCATGCAAAACACTTCTAACACCTTCAGATATGTTTCTCTGTGTTGCAAAATAGGTTTTATTCATGCACAGACTGCAATTTTAATTTTGGACCGAGTTTCAGCTTGCATTGCCAGAACCAAGTTTGTTATGTGCTGAAAAGCCTTTTTCTGACATTTCAGGCTCTAACTTCAAAAATCATGCAAAACACTTCTAACACCTTCAGATATATTTCTCTGTGTTGCAAAATAGGTTTTATTCATGCACAGACTGCAATTTTAATTTTTGGCCGAGTTTCAGCTTGCATTACCAGAACCAAGTTTGTTATGTGCTGAAACGCTGTTTTCTGACATTTCAGGCTCTAACTTCAAAAATCATGCAAAACACTTCTAACACCTTCAGATATGTTTCTCTGTGTTGAAAAATAGGTTTTACTCATGCACAGACTACAAATTTTAATTTTTGGCCGAGTTTCAGCTTGCATTGCCTGAACCGAGTTTGTTATGTGCTGAAACGCCGTTTTCTGACATTTCAGGCTCTAACTTCAAAAATCATGCAAAACACTTCTAACACCTTCAGATATGTTTCTCTGTGTTGAAAAATAGGTTTTATTCATGCACAGACTGCAATTTTAATTTTTGGCCGAGTTTCAGCTTGCATTGCCTGAACCGAGTTTGTTATGTGCTGAAACGCCGTTTTCTGACATTTCAGGCTCTAACTTAAAAAAATCATGCAAAACACTTCTAACACCTTCAGATATGTTTCTCTGTGTTGCAAAATAGGTTTTATTCATGCACAGACTGCAATTTTAATTTTTGGCCGAGTTTCAGCTTGCATTGCCTGAACCGAGTTTGTTATGTGCTGAAACGCCGTTTTCTGACATTTCAGGCTCTAACTTCAAAAATCATGCAAAACACTTCTAACACTTTCAGATATGTTTCTCTGTGTTGCAAAATAGGTTTTATTCATGCACAGACTGCAATTTTAATTTTGGACCGAGTTTCAGCTTGCATTGCCAGAACCAAGTTTGTTATGTGCTGAAAAGCCTTTTTCTGACATTTCAGGCTCTAACTTCAAAAATCATGCAAAACACTTCTAACACCTTCAGATATGTTTCTCTGTGTTGAAAAATAGGTTTTATTCATGCACAGACTGCAATTTTAATTTTGGGCCGAGTTTCAGCTTGCATTGCCTGAACCAAATTTGTTATGTGCTGAAACGGCGTTTTCTGACATTTCAGGCTCTAACTTCAAAAATCATGCAAAACACTTCTAACACCTTCAGATATGTTTCTCTGTGTTGCAAAATAGGTTTTATTCATGCACAGACTGCAATTTTAATTTTTGGCCGAGTTTCAGCTTGCATTACCAGAACCAAGTTTGTTATGTGCTGAAACGCTGTTTTCTGACATTTCAGGCTCTAACTTCAAAAATCATGCAAAACACTTCTAACACCTTCAGATATGTTTCTCTGTGTTGAAAAATAGGTTTTATTCATGCACAGACTGCAATTTTAATTTTTGGCCGAGTTTCAGCTTGCATTACGAGAACCAAGTTTGTTATGTGCTGAAACGCTGTTTTCTGACATTTCAGGCTCTAACTTCAAAAATCATGCAAAACACTTCTAACACCTTCAGATATGTTTCTCTGTGTTGAAAAATAGGTTTTATTCATGCACAGACTGCAATTTAAATTTTTGGCCGAGTTTCAGCTTGCATTGCCTGAACCGAGTTTGTTATGTGCTGAAACGCCGTTTTCTGACATTTCAGGCTCTAACTTCAAAAATCATGCAAAACACTTCTAACACCTTCAGATATGTTTCTCTGTGTTGCAAAATAGGTTTTATTCATGCACAGACTGCAATTTTAATTTTTGGCCGAGTTTCAGCTTGCATTACCAGAACCAAGTTTGTTATGCGCTGAAACGCTGTTTTCTGACATTTCAGGCTCTAACTTCAAAAATCATGCAAAACACTTCTAACACCTTCAGATATGTTTCTCTGTGTTGCAAAATAGGTTTTATTCATGCACAGACTGCAATTTTAATTTTGGACCGAGTTTCAGCTTGCATTTCCAGAACCAAGTTTGTTATGTGCTGAAAAGCCTTTTTCTGACATTTCAGGCTCTAACTTCAAAAATCATGCAAAACACTTCTAACACCTTCAGATATGTTTCTCTGTGTTGCAAAATAGGTTTTATTCATGCACAGACTGCAATTTTAATTTTTGGCCGAGTTTCAGCTTGCATTACCAGAACCAAGTTTGTTATGCGCTGAAACGCTGTTTTCTGACATTTCAGGCTCTAACTTCAAAAATCATGCAAAACACTTCTAACACCTTCAGATATGTTTCTCTGTGTTGCAAAATAGGTTTTATTCATGCACAGACTGCAATTTTAATTTTGGACCGAGTTTCAGCTTGCATTTCCAGAACCAAGTTTGTTATGTGCTGAAAAGCCTTTTTCTGACATTTCAGGCTCTAACTTCAAAAATCATGCAAAACACTTCTAACACCTTCAGATTTGTTTCTCTGTGTTGCAAAATAGGTTTTATTCATGCACAGACTGCAATTTTAATTTTGGACCGAGTTTCAGCTTGCATTTCCAGAACCAAGTTTGTTATGTGCTGAAAAGCCTTTTTCTGACATTTCAGGCTCTAACTTCAAAAATCATGCAAAACACTTCTAACACCTTCAGATTTGTTTCTCTGTGTTGCAAAATAGGTTTTATTCATGCACAGACTGCAATTTTAATTTTGGACCGAGTTTCAGCTTGCATTGCCAGAACCAAGTTTGTTAAGTGCTGAAACGCTGTTTTCTGACATTTCAGGCTCTAACTTCAAAAATCATGCAAAACACTTCTAACACCTTCAGATATGTTTCTCTGTGTTGAAAAATAGGTTTTATTCATGCACAGACTGCAATTTTAATTTTGGGCCGAGTTTCAGCTTGCATTGCCTGAACCAAGTTTGTTATGTGCTGAAACGACGTTTTCTGACATTTCAGGCTCTAACTTCAAAAATCATGCAAAACACTTCTAACACCTTTAGATATGTTTCTCTGTGTTGCAAAATAGGTTTTATTCATGCACAGACTGCAATTTTAATTTTTGGCCGAGTTTCAGCTTGCATTACCAGAACCAAGTTTGTTATGTGCTGAAACGCCGTTTTCTGACATTTCAGGCTCTAACTTAAAAAAATCATGCAAAACACTTCTAACACCTTCAGATATGTTTCTCTGTGTTGCAAAATAGGTTTTATTCATGCACAGACTGCAATTTTAATTTTTGGCCGAGTTTCAGCTTGCATTGCCTGAACCGAGTTTGTTATGTGCTGAAACGCCGTTTTCTGACATTTCAGGCTCTAACTTCAAAAATCATGCAAAACACTTCTAACACCTTCAGATATGTTTCTCTGTGTTGAAAAATAGGTTTTATTCATGCACAGACTGCAATTTTAATTTTTGGCCGAGTTTCAGCTTGCATTGCCTGAACCGAGTTTGTTATGTGCTGAAACGCCGTTTTCTGACATTTCAGGCTCTAACTTCAAAAATCATGCAAAACACTTCTAACACCTTCAGATATGTTTCTCTGTGTTGCAAAATAGGTTTTATTCATGCACAGACTGCAATTTTAATTTTTGGCCGAGTTTCAGCTTGCATTACCAGAACCAAGTTTGTTATGTGCTGAAACGCTGTTTTCTGACATTTCAGGCTCTAACTTCAAAAATCATGCAAAACACTTCTAACACCTTCAGATATGTTTCTCTGTGTTGCAAAATAGGTTTTATTCATGCACAGACTGCAATTTTAATTTTTGGCCGAGTTTCAGCTTGCATTGCCTGAACCGAGTTTGTTATGTGCTGAAACGCCGTTTTCTGACATTTCAGGCTCTAACTTCAAAAATCATGCAAAACACTTCTAACACCTTCAGATATGTTTCTCTGTGTTGCAAAATAGGTTTTATTCATGCACAGACTGCAATTTTAATTTTTGGCCGAGTTTCAGCTTGCATTGCCTGAACCGAGTTTGTTATGTGCTGAAACGCCGTTTTCTGACATTTCAGGCTCTAACTTCAAAAATCATGCAAAACACTTCTAACACCTTCAGATATGTTTCTCTGTGTTGCAAAATAGGTTTTATTCATGCACAGACTGCAATTTTAATTTTGGACCGAGTTTCAGCTTGCATTTCCAGAACCAAGTTTGTTATGTGCTGAAAAGCCTTTTTCTGACATTTCAGGCTCTAACTTCAAAAATCATGCAAAACACTTCTAACACCTTCAGATTTGTTTCTCTGTGTTGCAAAATAGGTTTTATTCATGCACAGACTGCAATTTTAATTTTGGACCGAGTTTCAGCTTGCATTTCCAGAACCAAGTTTGTTATGTGCTGAAAAGCCTTTTTCTGACATTTCAGGCTCTAACTTCAAAAATCATGCAAAACACTTCTAACACCTTCAGATTTGTTTCTCTGTGTTGCAAAATAGGTTTTATTCATGCACAGACTGCAATTTTAATTTTGGACCGAGTTTCAGCTTGCATTGCCAGAACCAAGTTTGTTAAGTGCTGAAACGCTGTTTTCTGACATTTCAGGCTCTAACTTCAAAAATCATGCAAAACACTTCTAACACCTTCAGATATGTTTCTCTGTGTTGAAAAATAGGTTTTATTCATGCACAGACTGCAATTTTAATTTTGGGCCGAGTTTCAGCTTGCATTGCCTGAACCAAGTTTGTTATGTGCTGAAACGGCGTTTTCTGACATTTCAGGCTCTAACTTCAAAAATCATGCAAAACACTTCTAACACCTTTAGATATGTTTCTCTGTGTTGCAAAATAGGTTTTATTCATGCACAGACTGCAATTTTAATTTTTGGCCGAGTTTCAGCTTGCATTACCAGAACCAAGTTTGTTATGTGCTGAAACGCCGTTTTCTGACATTTCAGGCTCTAACTTAAAAAAATCATGCAAAACACTTCTAACACCTTCAGATATGTTTCTCTGTGTTGCAAAATAGGTTTTATTCATGCACAGACTGCAATTTTAATTTTTGGCCGAGTTTCAGCTTGCATTGCCTGAACCGAGTTTGTTATGTGCTGAAACGCCGTTTTCTGACATTTCAGGCTCTAACTTCAAAAATCATGCAAAACACTTCTAACACCTTCAGATATGTTTCTCTGTGTTGAAAAATAGGTTTTATTCATGCACAGACTGCAATTTTAATTTTTGGCCGAGTTTCAGCTTGCATTGCCTGAACCGAGTTTGTTATGTGCTGAAACGCCGTTTTCTGTCATTTCAGGCTCTAACTTCAAAAATCATGCAAAACACTTCTAACACCTTCAGATATGTTTCTCTGTGTTGCAAAATAGGTTTTATTCATGCACAGACTGCAATTTTAATTTTGGACCGAGTTTCAGCTTGCATTGCCAGAACCAAGTTTGTTATGTGCTGAAAAGCCTTTTTCTGACATTTCAGGCTCTAACTTCAAAAATCATGCAAAACACTTCTAACACCTTCAGATATATTTCTCTGTGTTGCAAAATAGGTTTTATTCATGCACAGACTGCAATTTTAATTTTTGGCCGAGTTTCAGCTTGCATTACCAGAACCAAGTTTGTTATGTGCTGAAACGCTGTTTTCTGACATTTCAGGCTCTAACTTCAAAAATCATGCAAAACACTTCTAACACCTTCAGATATGTTTCTCTGTGTTGAAAAATAGGTTTTACTCATGCACAGACTACAAATTTTAATTTTTGGCCGAGTTTCAGCTTGCATTGCCTGAACCGAGTTTGTTATGTGCTGAAACGCCGTTTTCTGACATTTCAGGCTCTAACTTCAAAAATCATGCAAAACACTTCTAACACCTTCAGATATGTTTCTCTGTGTTGAAAAATAGGTTTTATTCATGCACAGACTGCAATTTTAATTTTTGGCCGAGTTTCAGCTTGCATTGCCTGAACCGAGTTTGTTATGTGCTGAAACGCCGTTTTCTGACATTTCAGGCTCTAACTTAAAAAAATCATGCAAAACACTTCTAACACCTTCAGATATGTTTCTCTGTGTTGCAAAATAGGTTTTATTCATGCACAGACTGCAATTTTAATTTTTGGCCGAGTTTCAGCTTGCATTGCCTGAACCGAGTTTGTTATGTGCTGAAACGCCGTTTTCTGACATTTCAGGCTCTAACTTCAAAAATCATGCAAAACACTTCTAACACTTTCAGATATGTTTCTCTGTGTTGCAAAATAGGTTTTATTCATGCACAGACTGCAATTTTAATTTTGGACCGAGTTTCAGCTTGCATTGCCAGAACCAAGTTTGTTATGTGCTGAAAAGCCTTTTTCTGACATTTCAGGCTCTAACTTCAAAAATCATGCAAAACACTTCTAACACCTTCAGATATATTTCTCTGTGTTGCAAAATAGGTTTTATTCATGCACAGACTGCAATTTTAATTTTTGGCCGAGTTTCAGCTTGCATTACCAGAACCAAGTTTGTTATGTGCTGAAACGCTGTTTTCTGACATTTCAGGCTCTAACTTCAAAAATCATGCAAAACACTTCTAACACCTTCAGATATGTTTCTCTGTGTTGAAAAATAGGTTTTATTCATGCACAGACTACAAATTTTAATTTTTGGCCGAGTTTCAGCTTGCATTGCCTGAACCGAGTTTGTTATGTGCTGAAACGCCGTTTTCTGACATTTCAGGCTCTAACTTCAAAAATCATGCAAAACACTTCTAACACCTTCAGATATGTTTCTCTGTGTTGAAAAATAGGTTTTATTCATGCACAGACTGCAATTTTAATTTTTGGCCGAGTTTCAGCTTGCATTGCCTGAACCGAGTTTGTTATGTGCTGAAACGCCGTTTTCTGACATTTCAGGCTCTAACTTCAAAAATCATGCAAAACACTTCTAACACCTTCAGATATGTTTCTCTGTGTTGCAAAATAGGTTTTATTCATGCACAGACTGCAATTTTAATTTTTGGCCGAGTTTCAGCTTGCATTACCAGAACCAAGTTTGTTATGTGCTGAAACGCTGTTTTCTGACATTTCAGGCTCTAACTTCAAAAATCATGCAAAACACTTCTAACACCTTCAGATATGTTTCTCTGTGTTGCAAAATAGGTTTTATTCATGCACAGACTGCAATTTAAATTTTTGGCCGAGTTTCAGCTTGAATTGCCTGAACCAAGTTTGTTATGTGCTAAAACGTCGTTTTCTGACATTTCAGGCTCTAACTTCAAAAATCATGCAAAACACTTCTAACACCTTCAGATATGTTTCTCTGTGTTGCAAAATAGGTTTTATTCATGCACAGACTGCAATTTTAATTTTTGGCCGAGTTTCAGCTTGCATTACCAGAACCAAGTTTGTTATGTGCTGAAACGCTGTTTTCTGACATTTCAGGCTCTAACTTCAAAAATCATGCAAAACACTTCTAACACCTTCAGATATGTTTCTCTGTGTTGCAAAATAGGTTTTATTCATGCACAGACTGCAATTTTAATTTTTGGCCGAGTTTCAGCTTGCATTGCCTGAACCGAGTTTGTTATGTGCTGAAACGCCGTTTTCTGACATTTCAGGCTCTAACTTCAAAAATCATGCAAAACACTTCTAACACCTTCAGATATGTTTCTCTGTGTTGCAAAATAGGTTTTATTCATGCACAGACTGCAATTTTAATTTTGGACCGAGTTTCAGCTTGCATTGCCAGAACCAAGTTTGTTATGTGCTGAAAAGCCTTTTTCTGACATTTCAGGCTCTAACTTCAAAAATCATGCAAAACACTTCTAACACCTTCAGATTTGTTTCTCTGTGTTGCAAAATAGGTTTTATTCATGCACAGACTGCAATTTTAATTTTGGACCGAGTTTCAGCTTGCATTGCCAGAACCAAGTTTGTTAAGTGCTGAAACGCTGTTTTCTGACATTTCAGGCTCTAACTTCAAAAATCATGCAAAACACTTCTAACACCTTCAGATATGTTTCTCTGTGTTGAAAAATAGGTTTTATTCATGCACAGACTGCAATTTTAATTTTGGGCCGAGTTTCAGCTTGCATTGCCTGAACCAAGTTTGTTATGTGCTGAAACGGCGTTTTCTGACATTTCAGGCTCTAACTTCAAAAATCATGCAAAACACTTCTAACACCTTCAGATATGTTTCTCTGTGTTGAAAAATAGGTTTTATTCATGCACAGACTGCAATTTTAATTTTTGGCCGAGTTTCAGCTTGCATTGCCTGAACCGAGTTTGTTATGTGCTGAAACGCCGTTTTCTGACATTTCAGGCTCTAACTTCAAAAATCATGCAAAACACTTCTAACACCTTCAGATATGTTTCTCTGTGTTGCAAAATAGGTTTTATTCATGCACAGACTGCAATTTTAATTTTTGGCCGAGTTTCAGCTTGCATTACCAGAACCAAGTTTGTTATGTGCTGAAATGCTGTTTTCTGACATTTCAGGCTCTAACTTCAAAAATCATGCAAAACACTTCTAACACCTTCAGATATGTTTCTCTGTGTTGAAAAATAGGTTTTGTTCATGCACAGACTGCAATTTTAATTTTTGGCCGAGTTTCAGCTTGCATTGCCTGAACCGAGTTTGTTATGTGCTGAAACGCCGTTTTCTGACATTTCAGGCTCTAACTTCAAAAATCATGCAAAACACTTCTAACACCTTCAGATTTGTTTCTCTGTGTTGCAAAATAGGTTTTATTCATGCACAGACTGCAATTTTAATTTTGGACCGAGTTTCAGCTTGCATTGCCAGAACCAAGTTTGTTAAGTGCTGAAACGCTGTTTTCTGACATTTCAGGCTCTAACTTCAAAAATCATGCAAAACACTTCTAACACCTTCAGATATGTTTCTCTGTGTTGAAAAATAGGTTTTATTCATGCACAGACTGCAATTTTAATTTTGGGCCGAGTTTCAGCTTGCATTGCCAGAACCAAGTTTGTTATGTGCTGAAAAGCCTTTTTCTGACATTTCAGGCTCTAACTTCAAAAATCATGCAAAACACTTCTAACACCTTCAGATTTGTTTCTCTGTGTTGCAAAATAGGTTTTATTCATGCACAGACTGCAATTTTAATTTTGGACCGAGTTTCAGCTTGCATTGCCAGAACCAAGTTTGTTAAGTGCTGAAACGCTGTTTTCTGACATTTCAGGCTCTAACTTCAAAAATCATGCAAAACACTTCTAACACCTTCAGATATGTTTCTCTGTGTTGAAAAATAGGTTTTATTCATGCACAGACTGCAATTTTAATTTTTGGCCGAGTTTCAGCTTGCATTGCCTGAACCAAGTTTGTTATGTGCTGAAACGGCGTTTTCTGACATTTTAGGCTCTAACTTCAAAAATCATGCAAAACACTTCTAACACCTTCAGATATGTTTCTCTGTGTTGTAAAATAGGTTTTATTCATGCACAGACTGCAATTTTAATTTTGGGCCGAGTTTCAGCTTGCATTGCCTGAACCAAGTTTGTTATGTGCTGAAACGGCGTTTTCTGACATTTCAGGCTCTAACTTCAAAAATCATGCAAAACACTTCTAACACCTTTAGATATGTTTCTCTGTGTTGCAAAATAGGTTTTATTCATGCACAGACTGCAATTTTAATTTTGGGCCGAGTTTCAGCTTGCATTGCCTGAACCGAGTTTGTTATGTGCTGAAACGCCGTTTTCTGACATTTCAGGCTCTAACTTCAAAAATCATGCAAAACACTTCTAACACCTTCAGATATGTTTCTCTGTGTTGAAAAATAGGTTTTATTCATGCACAGACTGCAATTTTAATTTTTGGCCGAGTTTCAGCTTGCATTGCCTGAACCGAGTTTGTTATGTGCTGAAACGCCGTTTTCTGACATTTCAGGCTCTAACTTCAAAAATCATGCAAAACACTTCTAACACCTTCAGATATGTTTCTCTGTGTTGAAAAATAGGTTTTATTCATGCACAGACTGCAATTTTAATTTTGGACCGAGTTTCAGCTTGCATTGCCTGAACCGAGTTTGTTATGTGCTGAAACGCCGTTTTCTGACATTTCAGGCTCTAACTTCAAAAATCATGCAAAACACTTCTAACACCTTCAGATATGTTTCTCTGTGTTGCAAAATAGGTTTTATTCATGCACAGACTGCAATTTAAATTTTTGGCCGAGTTTCAGCTTGCATTACCAGAACCAAGTTTGTTATGTGCTGAAACGCTGTTTTCTGACATTTCAGGCTCTAACTTCAAAAATCATGCAAAACACTTCTAACACCTTCAGATATGTTTCTCTGTGTTGAAAAATAGGTTTTATTCATGCACAGACTGCAATTTTAATTTTTGGCCGAGTTTCAGCTTGCATTACCAGAACCAAGTTTGTTATGTGCTGAAACGCTGTTTTCTGACATTTCAGGCTCTAACTTCAAAAATCATGCAAAACACTTCTAACACCTTCAGATATGTTTCTCTGTGTTGCAAAATAGGTTTTATTCATGCACAGACTGCAATTTTAATTTTTGGCCGAGTTTCAGCTTGCATTGCCTGAACCGAGTTTGTTATGTGCTGAAACGCCGTTTTCTGACATTTCAGGCTCTAACTTCAAAAATCATGCAAAACACTTCTAACACCTTCAGATATGTTTCTCTGTGTTGCAAAATAGGTTTTATTCATGCATAGACTGCAATTTTAATTTTGGACCGAGTTTCAGCTTGCATTGCCAGAACCAAGTTTGTTATGTGCTGAAAAGCCTTTTTCTGACATTTCAGGCTCTAACTTCAAAAATCATGCAAAACACTTCTAACACCTTCAGATTTGTTTCTCTGTGTTGCAAAATAGGTTTTATTCATGCACAGACTGCAATTTTAATTTTGGACCGAGTTTCAGCTTGCATTGCCAGAACCAAGTTTGTTAAGTGCTGAAACGCTGTTTTCTGACATTTCAGGCTCTAACTTCAAAAATCATGCAAAACACTTCTAACACCTTCAGATATGTTTCTCTGTGTTGAAAAATAGGTTTTATTCATGCACAGACTGCAATTTTAATTTTGGGCCGAGTTTCAGCTTGCATTGCCTGAACCAAGTTTGTTATGTGCTGAAACGGCGTTTTCTGACATTTCAGGCTCTAACTTCAAAAATCATGCAAAACACTTCTAACACCTTCAGATATGTTTCTCTGTGTTGAAAAATAGGTTTTATTCATGCACAGACTGCAATTTTAATTTTTGGCCGAGTTTCAGCTTGCATTGCCTGAACCGAGTTTGTTATGTGCTGAAACGCCGTTTTCTGACATTTCAGGCTCTAACTTCAAAAATCATGCAAAACACTTCTAACACCTTCAGATATGTTTCTCTGTGTTGCAAAATAGGTTTTATTCATGCACAGACTGCAATTTTAATTTTTGGCCGAGTTTCAGCTTGCATTACCAGAACCAAGTTTGTTATGTGCTGAAATGCTGTTTTCTGACATTTCAGGCTCTAACTTCAAAAATCATGCAAAACACTTCTAACACCTTCAGATATGTTTCTCTGTGTTGAAAAATAGGTTTTGTTCATGCACAGACTGCAATTTTAATTTTTGGCCGAGTTTCAGCTTGCATTGCCTGAACCGAGTTTGTTATGTGCTGAAACGCCGTTTTCTGACATTTCAGGCTCTAACTTCAAAAATCATGCAAAACACTTCTAACACCTTCAGATTTGTTTCTCTGTGTTGCAAAATAGGTTTTATTCATGCACAGACTGCAATTTTAATTTTGGACCGAGTTTCAGCTTGCATTGCCAGAACCAAATTTGTTAAGTGCTGAAACGCTGTTTTCTGACATTTCAGGCTCTAACTTCAAAAATCATGCAAAACACTTCTAACACCTTCAGATATGTTTCTCTGTGTTGAAAAATAGGTTTTATTCATGCACAGACTGCAATTTTAATTTTGGGCCGAGTTTCAGCTTGCATTGCCAGAACCAAGTTTGTTATGTGCTGAAAAGCCTTTTTCTGACATTTCAGGCTCTAACTTCAAAAATCATGCAAAACACTTCTAACACCTTCAGATTTGTTTCTCTGTGTTGCAAAATAGGTTTTATTCATGCACAGACTGCAATTTTAATTTTGGACCGAGTTTCAGCTTGCATTGCCAGAACCAAGTTTGTTAAGTGCTGAAACGCTGTTTTCTGACATTTCAGGCTCTAACTTCAAAAATCATGCAAAACACTTCTAACACCTTCAGATATGTTTCTCTGTGTTGAAAAATAGGTTTTATTCATGCACAGACTGCAATTTTAATTTTTGGCCGAGTTTCAGCTTGCATTGCCTGAACCAAGTTTGTTATGTGCTGAAACGGCGTTTTCTGACATTTTAGGCTCTAACTTCAAAAATCATGCAAAACACTTCTAACACCTTCAGATATGTTTCTCTGTGTTGTAAAATAGGTTTTATTCATGCACAGACTGCAATTTTAATTTTGGGCCGAGTTTCAGCTTGCATTGCCTGAACCAAGTTTGTTATGTGCTGAAACGGCGTTTTCTGACATTTCAGGCTCTAACTTCAAAAATCATGCAAAACACTTCTAACACCTTTAGATATGTTTCTCTGTGTTGCAAAATAGGTTTTATTCATGCACAGACTGCAATTTTAATTTTGGGCCGAGTTTCAGCTTGCATTGCCTGAACCGAGTTTGTTATGTGCTGAAACGCCGTTTTCTGACATTTCAGGCTCTAACTTCAAAAATCATGCAAAACACTTCTAACACCTTCAGATATGTTTCTCTGTGTTGAAAAATAGGTTTTATTCATGCACAGACTGCAATTTTAATTTTTGGCCGAGTTTCAGCTTGCATTGCCTGAACCGAGTTTGTTATGTGCTGAAACGCCGTTTTCTGACATTTCAGGCTCTAACTTCAAAAATCATGCAAAACACTTCTAACACCTTCAGATATGTTTCTCTGTGTTGAAAAATAGGTTTTATTCATGCACAGACTGCAATTTTAATTTTGGACCGAGTTTCAGCTTGCATTGCCTGAACCGAGTTTGTTATGTGCTGAAACGCCGTTTTCTGACATTTCAGGCTCTAACTTCAAAAATCATGCAAAACACTTCTAACACCTTCAGATATGTTTCTCTGTGTTGCAAAATAGGTTTTATTCATGCACAGACTGCAATTTTAATTTTTGGCCGAGTTTCAGCTTGCATTACCAGAACCAAGTTTGTTATGTGCTGAAACGCTGTTTTCTGACATTTCAGGCTCTAACTTCAAAAATCATGCAAAACACTTCTAACACCTTCAGATATGTTTCTCTGTGTTGAAAAATAGGTTTTATTCATGCACAGACTGCAATTTTAATTTTTGGCCGAGTTTCAGCTTGCATTGCCTGAACCAAATTTGTTATGTGCTGAAACGGCGTTTTCTGACATTTCAGGCTCTAACTTCAAAAATCATGCAAAACACTTCTAACACCTTCAGATATGTTTCTCTGTGTTGCAAAATAGGTTTTATTCATGCACAGACTGCAATTTTAATTTTTGGCCGAGTTTCAGCTTGCATTACCAGAACCAAGTTTGTTATGTGCTGAAACGCTGTTTTCTGACATTTCAGGCTCTAACTTCAAAAATCATGCAAAACACTTCTAACACCTTCAGATATGTTTCTCTGTGTTGAAAAATAGGTTTTATTCATGCACAGACTGCAATTTTAATTTTTGGCCGAGTTTCAGCTTGCATTACGAGAACCAAGTTTGTTATGTGCTGAAACGCTGTTTTCTGACATTTCAGGCTCTAACTTCAAAAATCATGCAAAACACTTCTAACACCTTCAGATATGTTTCTCTGTGTTGAAAAATAGGTTTTATTCATGCACAGACTGCAATTTAAATTTTTGGCCGAGTTTCAGCTTGCATTGCCTGAACCGAGTTTGTTATGTGCTGAAACGCCGTTTTCTGACATTTCAGGCTCTAACTTCAAAAATCATGCAAAACACTTCTAACACCTTCAGATATGTTTCTCTGTGTTGCAAAATAGGTTTTATTCATGCACAGACTGCAATTTTAATTTTTGGCCGAGTTTCAGCTTGCATTACCAGAACCAAGTTTGTTATGCGCTGAAACGCTGTTTTCTGACATTTCAGGCTCTAACTTCAAAAATCATGCAAAACACTTCTAACACCTTCAGATATGTTTCTCTGTGTTGCAAAATAGGTTTTATTCAGGCACAGACTGCAATTTTAATTTTGGACCGAGTTTCAGCTTGCATTTCCAGAACCAAGTTTGTTATGTGCTGAAAAGCCTTTTTCTGACATTTCAGGCTCTAACTTCAAAAATCATGCAAAACACTTCTAACACCTTCAGATATGTTTCTCTGTGTTGCAAAATAGGTTTTATTCATGCACAGACTGCAATTTTAATTTTTGGCCGAGTTTCAGCTTGCATTACCAGAACCAAGTTTGTTATGCGCTGAAACGCTGTTTTCTGACATTTCAGGCTCTAACTTCAAAAATCATGCAAAACACTTCTAACACCTTCAGATATGTTTCTCTGTGTTGCAAAATAGGTTTTATTCATGCACAGACTGCAATTTTAATTTTGGACCGAGTTTCAGCTTGCATTTCCAGAACCAAGTTTGTTATGTGCTGAAAAGCCTTTTTCTGACATTTCAGGCTCTAACTTCAAAAATCATGCAAAACACTTCTAACACCTTCAGATTTGTTTCTCTGTGTTGCAAAATAGGTTTTATTCATGCACAGACTGCAATTTTAATTTTGGACCGAGTTTCAGCTTGCATTTCCAGAACCAAGTTTGTTATGTGCTGAAAAGCCTTTTTCTGACATTTCAGGCTCTAACTTCAAAAATCATGCAAAACACTTCTAACACCTTTAGATATGTTTCTCTGTGTTGCAAAATAGGTTTTATTCATGCACAGACTGCAATTTTAATTTTTGGCCGAGTTTCAGCTTGCATTACCAGAACCAAGTTTGTTATGTGCTGAAACGCCGTTTTCTGACATTTCAGGCTCTAACTTAAAAAAATCATGCAAAACACTTCTAACACCTTCAGATATGTTTCTCTGTGTTGCAAAATAGGTTTTATTCATGCACAGACTGCAATTTTAATTTTTGGCCGAGTTTCAGCTTGCATTGCCTGAACCGAGTTTGTTATGTGCTGAAACGCCGTTTTCTGACATTTCAGGCTCTAACTTCAAAAATCATGCAAAACACTTCTAACACCTTCAGATATGTTTCTCTGTGTTGAAAAATAGGTTTTATTCATGCACAGACTGCAATTTTAATTTTTGGCCGAGTTTCAGCTTGCATTGCCTGAACCGAGTTTGTTATGTGCTGAAACGCCGTTTTCTGACATTTCAGGCTCTAACTTCAAAAATCATGCAAAACACTTCTAACACCTTCAGATATGTTTCTCTGTGTTGCAAAATAGGTTTTATTCATGCACAGACTGCAATTTTAATTTTTGGCCGAGTTTCAGCTTGCATTACCAGAACCAAGTTTGTTATGTGCTGAAACGCTGTTTTCTGACATTTCAGGCTCTAACTTCAAAAATCATGCAAAACACTTCTAACACCTTCAGATATGTTTCTCTGTGTTGCAAAATAGGTTTTATTCATGCACAGACTGCAATTTTAATTTTTGGCCGAGTTTCAGCTTGCATTGCCTGAACCGAGTTTGTTATGTGCTGAAACGCCGTTTTCTGACATTTCAGGCTCTAACTTCAAAAATCATGCAAAACACTTCTAACACCTTCAGATATGTTTCTCTGTGTTGCAAAATAGGTTTTATTCATGCACAGACTGCAATTTTAATTTTGGACCGAGTTTCAGCTTGCATTGCCAGAACCAAGTTTGTTATGTGCTGAAAAGCCTTTTTCTGACATTTCAGGCTCTAACTTCAAAAATCATGCAAAACACTTCTAACACCTTCAGATATATTTCTCTGTGTTGCAAAATAGGTTTTATTCATGCACAGACTGCAATTTTAATTTTTGGCCGAGTTTCAGCTTGCATTACCAGAACCAAGTTTGTTATGTGCTGAAACGCTGTTTTCTGACATTTCAGGCTCTAACTTCAAAAATCATGCAAAACACTTCTAACACCTTCAGATATGTTTCTCTGTGTTGAAAAATAGGTTTTATTCATGCACAGACTACAAATTTTAATTTTTGGCCGAGTTTCAGCTTGCATTGCCTGAACCGAGTTTGTTATGTGCTGAAACGCCGTTTTCTGACATTTCAGGCTCTAACTTCAAAAATCATGCAAAACACTTCTAACACCTTCAGATATGTTTCTCTGTGTTGAAAAATAGGTTTTATTCATGCACAGACTGCAATTTTAATTTTTGGCCGAGTTTCAGCTTGCATTGCCTGAACCGAGTTTGTTATGTGCTGAAGCGCCGTTTTCTGACATTTCAGGCTCTAACTTAAAAAAATCATGCAAAACACTTCTAACACCTTCAGATATGTTTCTCTGTGTTGCAAAATAGGTTTTATTCATGCACAGACTGCAATTTTAATTTTTGGCCGAGTTTCAGCTTGCATTGCCTGAACCGAGTTTGTTATGTGCTGAAACGCCGTTTTCTGACATTTCAGGCTCTAACTTCAAAAATCATGCAAAACACTTCTAACACTTTCAGATATGTTTCTCTGTGTTGCAAAATAGGTTTTATTCATGCACAGACTGCAATTTTAATTTTGGACCGAGTTTCAGCTTGCATTGCCAGAACCAAGTTTGTTATGTGCTGAAAAGCCTTTTTCTGACATTTCAGGCTCTAACTTCAAAAATCATGCAAAACACTTCTAACACCTTCAGATATATTTCTCTGTGTTGCAAAATAGGTTTTATTCATGCACAGACTGCAATTTTAATTTTTGGCCGAGTTTCAGCTTGCATTACCAGAACCAAGTTTGTTATGTGCTGAAACGCTGTTTTCTGACATTTCAGGCTCTAACTTCAAAAATCATGCAAAACACTTCTAACACCTTCAGATATGTTTCTCTGTGTTGCAAAATAGGTTTTATTCATGCACAGACTGCAATTTTAATTTTTGGCCGAGTTTCAGCTTGCATTGCCTGAACCGAGTTTGTTATGTGCTGAAACGCCGTTTTCTGACATTTCAGGCTCTAACTTCAAAAATCATGCAAAACACTTCTAACACCTTCAGATATGTTTCTCTGTGTTGAAAAATAGGTTTTATTCATGCACAGACTGCAATTTTAATTTTTGGCCGAGTTTCAGCTTGCATTGCCTGAACCGAGTTTGTTATGTGCTGAAACGCCGTTTTCTGACATTTCAGGCTCTAACTTCAAAAATCATGCAAAACACTTCTAACACCTTCAGATATGTTTCTCTGTGTTGCAAAATAGGTTTTATTCATGCACAGACTGCAATTTTAATTTTGGACCGAGTTTCAGCTTGCATTTCCAGAACCAAGTTTGTTATGTGCTGAAAAGCCTTTTTCTGACATTTCAGGCTCTAACTTCAAAAATCATGCAAAACACTTCTAACACCTTCAGATTTGTTTCTCTGTGTTGCAAAATAGGTTTTATTCATGCACAGACTGCAATTTTAATTTTGGACCGAGTTTCAGCTTGCATTTCCAGAACCAAGTTTGTTATGTGCTGAAAAGCCTTTTTCTGACATTTCAGGCTCTAACTTCAAAAATCATGCAAAACACTTCTAACACCTTCAGATTTGTTTCTCTGTGTTGCAAAATAGGTTTTATTCATGCACAGACTGCAATTTTAATTTTGGACCGAGTTTCAGCTTGCATTGCCAGAACCAAGTTTGTTAAGTGCTGAAACGCTGTTTTCTGACATTTCAGGCTCTAACTTCAAAAATCATGCAAAACACTTCTAACACCTTCAGATATGTTTCTCTGTGTTGAAAAATAGGTTTTATTCATGCACAGACTGCAATTTTAATTTTGGGCCGAGTTTCAGCTTGCATTGCCTGAACCAAGTTTGTTATGTGCTGAAACGGCGTTTTCTGACATTTCAGGCTCTAACTTCAAAAATCATGCAAAACACTTCTAACACCTTTAGATATGTTTCTCTGTGTTGCAAAATAGGTTTTATTCATGCACAGACTGCAATTTTAATTTTTGGCCGAGTTTCAGCTTGCATTACCAGAACCAAGTTTGTTATGTGCTGAAACGCCGTTTTCTGACATTTCAGGCTCTAACTTAAAAAAATCATGCAAAACACTTCTAACACCTTCAGATATGTTTCTCTGTGTTGCAAAATAGGTTTTATTCATGCACAGACTGCAATTTTAATTTTTGGCCGAGTTTCAGCTTGCATTGCCTGAACCGAGTTTGTTATGTGCTGAAACGCCGTTTTCTGACATTTCAGGCTCTAACTTCAAAAATCATGCAAAACACTTCTAACACCTTCAGATATGTTTCTCTGTGTTGAAAAATAGGTTTTATTCATGCACAGACTGCAATTTTAATTTTTGGCCGAGTTTCAGCTTGCATTGCCTGAACCGAGTTTGTTATGTGCTGAAACGCCGTTTTCTGACATTTCAGGCTCTAACTTCAAAAATCATGCAAAACACTTCTAACACCTTCAGATATGTTTCTCTGTGTTGCAAAATAGGTTTTATTCATGCACAGACTGCAATTTTAATTTTTGGCCGAGTTTCAGCTTGCATTACCAGAACCAAGTTTGTTATGTGCTGAAACGCTGTTTTCTGACATTTCAGGCTCTAACTTCAAAAATCATGCAAAACACTTCTAACACCTTCAGATATGTTTCTCTGTGTTGCAAAATAGGTTTTATTCATGCACAGACTGCAATTTTAATTTTTGGCCGAGTTTCAGCTTGCATTGCCTGAACCGAGTTTGTTATGTGCTGAAACGCCGTTTTCTGACATTTCAGGCTCTAACTTCAAAAATCATGCAAAACACTTCTAACACCTTCAGATATGTTTCTCTGTGTTGCAAAATAGGTTTTATTCATGCACAGACTGCAATTTTAATTTTGGACCGAGTTTCAGCTTGCATTGCCAGAACCAAGTTTGTTATGTGCTGAAAAGCCTTTTTCTGACATTTCAGGCTCTAACTTCAAAAATCATGCAAAACACTTCTAACACCTTCAGATATATTTCTCTGTGTTGCAAAATAGGTTTTATTCATGCACAGACTGCAATTTTAATTTTTGGCCGAGTTTCAGCTTGCATTACCAGAACCAAGTTTGTTATGTGCTGAAACGCTGTTTTCTGACATTTCAGGCTCTAACTTCAAAAATCATGCAAAACACTTCTAACACCTTCAGATATGTTTCTCTGTGTTGAAAAATAGGTTTTACTCATGCACAGACTACAAATTTTAATTTTTGGCCGAGTTTCAGCTTGCATTGCCTGAACCGAGTTTGTTATGTGCTGAAACGCCGTTTTCTGACATTTCAGGCTCTAACTTCAAAAATCATGCAAAACACTTCTAACACCTTCAGATATGTTTCTCTGTGTTGAAAAATAGGTTTTATTCATGCACAGACTGCAATTTTAATTTTTGGCCGAGTTTCAGCTTGCATTGCCTGAACCGAGTTTGTTATGTGCTGAAACGCCGTTTTCTGACATTTCAGGCTCTAACTTAAAAAAATCATGCAAAACACTTCTAACACCTTCAGATATGTTTCTCTGTGTTGCAAAATAGGTTTTATTCATGCACAGACTGCAATTTTAATTTTTGGCCGAGTTTCAGCTTGCATTGCCTGAACCGAGTTTGTTATGTGCTGAAACGCCGTTTTCTGACATTTCAGGCTCTAACTTCAAAAATCATGCAAAACACTTCTAACACTTTCAGATATGTTTCTCTGTGTTGCAAAATAGGTTTTATTCATGCACAGACTGCAATTTTAATTTTGGACCGAGTTTCAGCTTGCATTGCCAGAACCAAGTTTGTTATGTGCTGAAAAGCCTTTTTCTGACATTTCAGGCTCTAACTTCAAAAATCATGCAAAACACTTCTAACACCTTCAGATATGTTTCTCTGTGTTGAAAAATAGGTTTTATTCATGCACAGACTGCAATTTTAATTTTGGGCCGAGTTTCAGCTTGCATTGCCTGAACCAAATTTGTTATGTGCTGAAACGGCGTTTTCTGACATTTCAGGCTCTAACTTCAAAAATCATGCAAAACACTTCTAACACCTTCAGATATGTTTCTCTGTGTTGCAAAATAGGTTTTATTCATGCACAGACTGCAATTTTAATTTTTGGCCGAGTTTCAGCTTGCATTACCAGAACCAAGTTTGTTATGTGCTGAAACGCTGTTTTCTGACATTTCAGGCTCTAACTTCAAAAATCATGCAAAACACTTCTAACACCTTCAGATATGTTTCTCTGTGTTGAAAAATAGGTTTTATTCATGCACAGACTGCAATTTTAATTTTTGGCCGAGTTTCAGCTTGCATTACGAGAACCAAGTTTGTTATGTGCTGAAACGCTGTTTTCTGACATTTCAGGCTCTAACTTCAAAAATCATGCAAAACACTTCTAACACCTTCAGATATGTTTCTCTGTGTTGAAAAATAGGTTTTATTCATGCACAGACTGCAATTTAAATTTTTGGCCGAGTTTCAGCTTGCATTGCCTGAACCGAGTTTGTTATGTGCTGAAACGCCGTTTTCTGACATTTCAGGCTCTAACTTCAAAAATCATGCAAAACACTTCTAACACCTTCAGATATGTTTCTCTGTGTTGCAAAATAGGTTTTATTCATGCACAGACTGCAATTTTAATTTTTGGCCGAGTTTCAGCTTGCATTACCAGAACCAAGTTTGTTATGCGCTGAAACGCTGTTTTCTGACATTTCAGGCTCTAACTTCAAAAATCATGCAAAACACTTCTAACACCTTCAGATATGTTTCTCTGTGTTGCAAAATAGGTTTTATTCATGCACAGACTGCAATTTTAATTTTGGACCGAGTTTCAGCTTGCATTTCCAGAACCAAGTTTGTTATGTGCTGAAAAGCCTTTTTCTGACATTTCAGGCTCTAACTTCAAAAATCATGCAAAACACTTCTAACACCTTCAGATATGTTTCTCTGTGTTGCAAAATAGGTTTTATTCATGCACAGACTGCAATTTTAATTTTTGGCCGAGTTTCAGCTTGCATTACCAGAACCAAGTTTGTTATGCGCTGAAACGCTGTTTTCTGACATTTCAGGCTCTAACTTCAAAAATCATGCAAAACACTTCTAACACCTTCAGATATGTTTCTCTGTGTTGCAAAATAGGTTTTATTCATGCACAGACTGCAATTTTAATTTTGGACCGAGTTTCAGCTTGCATTTCCAGAACCAAGTTTGTTATGTGCTGAAAAGCCTTTTTCTGACATTTCAGGCTCTAACTTCAAAAATCATGCAAAACACTTCTAACACCTTCAGATTTGTTTCTCTGTGTTGCAAAATAGGTTTTATTCATGCACAGACTGCAATTTTAATTTTGGACCGAGTTTCAGCTTGCATTTCCAGAACCAAGTTTGTTATGTGCTGAAAAGCCTTTTTCTGACATTTCAGGCTCTAACTTCAAAAATCATGCAAAACACTTCTAACACCTTCAGATTTGTTTCTCTGTGTTGCAAAATAGGTTTTATTCATGCACAGACTGCAATTTTAATTTTGGACCGAGTTTCAGCTTGCATTGCCAGAACCAAGTTTGTTAAGTGCTGAAACGCTGTTTTCTGACATTTCAGGCTCTAACTTCAAAAATCATGCAAAACACTTCTAACACCTTCAGATATGTTTCTCTGTGTTGAAAAATAGGTTTTATTCATGCACAGACTGCAATTTTAATTTTGGGCCGAGTTTCAGCTTGCATTGCCTGAACCAAGTTTGTTATGTGCTGAAACGGCGTTTTCTGACATTTCAGGCTCTAACTTCAAAAATCATGCAAAACACTTCTAACACCTTTAGATATGTTTCTCTGTGTTGCAAAATAGGTTTTATTCATGCACAGACTGCAATTTTAATTTTTGGCCGAGTTTCAGCTTGCATTACCAGAACCAAGTTTGTTATGTGCTGAAACGCCGTTTTCTGACATTTCAGGCTCTAACTTAAAAAAATCATGCAAAACACTTCTAACACCTTCAGATATGTTTCTCTGTGTTGCAAAATAGGTTTTATTCATGCACAGACTGCAATTTTAATTTTTGGCCGAGTTTCAGCTTGCATTGCCTGAACCGAGTTTGTTATGTGCTGAAACGCCGTTTTCTGACATTTCAGGCTCTAACTTCAAAAATCATGCAAAACACTTCTAACACCTTCAGATATGTTTCTCTGTGTTGAAAAATAGGTTTTATTCATGCACAGACTGCAATTTTAATTTTTGGCCGAGTTTCAGCTTGCATTGCCTGAACCGAGTTTGTTATGTGCTGAAACGCCGTTTTCTGACATTTCAGGCTCTAACTTCAAAAATCATGCAAAACACTTCTAACACCTTCAGATATGTTTCTCTGTGTTGCAAAATAGGTTTTATTCATGCACAGACTGCAATTTTAATTTTTGGCCGAGTTTCAGCTTGCATTACCAGAACCAAGTTTGTTATGTGCTGAAACGCTGTTTTCTGACATTTCAGGCTCTAACTTCAAAAATCATGCAAAACACTTCTAACACCTTCAGATATGTTTCTCTGTGTTGCAAAATAGGTTTTATTCATGCACAGACTGCAATTTTAATTTTTGGCCGAGTTTCAGCTTGCATTGCCTGAACCGAGTTTGTTATGTGCTGAAACGCCGTTTTCTGACATTTCAGGCTCTAACTTCAAAAATCATGCAAAACACTTCTAACACCTTCAGATATGTTTCTCTGTGTTGCAAAATAGGTTTTATTCATGCACAGACTGCAATTTTAATTTTGGACCGAGTTTCAGCTTGCATTGCCAGAACCAAGTTTGTTATGTGCTGAAAAGCCTTTTTCTGACATTTCAGGCTCTAACTTCAAAAATCATGCAAAACACTTCTAACACCTTCAGATATATTTCTCTGTGTTGCAAAATAGGTTTTATTCATGCACAGACTGCAATTTTAATTTTTGGCCGAGTTTCAGCTTGCATTACCAGAACCAAGTTTGTTATGTGCTGAAACGCTGTTTTCTGACATTTCAGGCTCTAACTTCAAAAATCATGCAAAACACTTCTAACACCTTCAGATATGTTTCTCTGTGTTGAAAAATAGGTTTTACTCATGCACAGACTACAAATTTTAATTTTTGGCCGAGTTTCAGCTTGCATTGCCTGAACCGAGTTTGTTATGTGCTGAAACGCCGTTTTCTGACATTTCAGGCTCTAACTTCAAAAATCATGCAAAACACTTCTAACACCTTCAGATATGTTTCTCTGTGTTGAAAAATAGGTTTTATTCATGCACAGACTGCAATTTTAATTTTTGGCCGAGTTTCAGCTTGCATTGCCTGAACCGAGTTTGTTATGTGCTGAAACGCCGTTTTCTGACATTTCAGGCTCTAACTTAAAAAAATCATGCAAAACACTTCTAACACCTTCAGATATGTTTCTCTGTGTTGCAAAATAGGTTTTATTCATGCACAGACTGCAATTTTAATTTTTGGCCGAGTTTCAGCTTGCATTGCCTGAACCGAGTTTGTTATGTGCTGAAACGCCGTTTTCTGACATTTCAGGCTCTAACTTCAAAAATCATGCAAAACACTTCTAACACTTTCAGATATGTTTCTCTGTGTTGCAAAATAGGTTTTATTCATGCACAGACTGCAATTTTAATTTTGGACCGAGTTTCAGCTTGCATTGCCAGAACCAAGTTTGTTATGTGCTGAAAAGCCTTTTTCTGACATTTCAGGCTCTAACTTCAAAAATCATGCAAAACACTTCTAACACCTTCAGATATGTTTCTCTGTGTTGAAAAATAGGTTTTATTCATGCACAGACTGCAATTTTAATTTTGGGCCGAGTTTCAGCTTGCATTGCCTGAACCAAATTTGTTATGTGCTGAAACGGCGTTTTCTGACATTTCAGGCTCTAACTTCAAAAATCATGCAAAACACTTCTAACACCTTCAGATATGTTTCTCTGTGTTGCAAAATAGGTTTTATTCATGCACAGACTGCAATTTTAATTTTTGGCCGAGTTTCAGCTTGCATTACCAGAACCAAGTTTGTTATGTGCTGAAACGCTGTTTTCTGACATTTCAGGCTCTAACTTCAAAAATCATGCAAAACACTTCTAACACCTTCAGATATGTTTCTCTGTGTTGAAAAATAGGTTTTATTCATGCACAGACTGCAATTTTAATTTTTGGCCGAGTTTCAGCTTGCATTACGAGAACCAAGTTTGTTATGTGCTGAAACGCTGTTTTCTGACATTTCAGGCTCTAACTTCAAAAATCATGCAAAACACTTCTAACACCTTCAGATATGTTTCTCTGTGTTGAAAAATAGGTTTTATTCATGCACAGACTGCAATTTAAATTTTTGGCCGAGTTTCAGCTTGCATTGCCTGAACCGAGTTTGTTATGTGCTGAAACGCCGTTTTCTGACATTTCAGGCTCTAACTTCAAAAATCATGCAAAACACTTCTAACACCTTCAGATATGTTTCTCTGTGTTGCAAAATAGGTTTTATTCATGCACAGACTGCAATTTTAATTTTTGGCCGAGTTTCAGCTTGCATTACCAGAACCAAGTTTGTTATGCGCTGAAACGCTGTTTTCTGACATTTCAGGCTCTAACTTCAAAAATCATGCAAAACACTTCTAACACCTTCAGATATGTTTCTCTGTGTTGCAAAATAGGTTTTATTCATGCACAGACTGCAATTTTAATTTTGGACCGAGTTTCAGCTTGCATTTCCAGAACCAAGTTTGTTATGTGCTGAAAAGCCTTTTTCTGACATTTCAGGCTCTAACTTCAAAAATCATGCAAAACACTTCTAACACCTTCAGATATGTTTCTCTGTGTTGCAAAATAGGTTTTATTCATGCACAGACTGCAATTTTAATTTTTGGCCGAGTTTCAGCTTGCATTACCAGAACCAAGTTTGTTATGCGCTGAAACGCTGTTTTCTGACATTTCAGGCTCTAACTTCAAAAATCATGCAAAACACTTCTAACACCTTCAGATATGTTTCTCTGTGTTGCAAAATAGGTTTTATTCATGCACAGACTGCAATTTTAATTTTGGACCGAGTTTCAGCTTGCATTTCCAGAACCAAGTTTGTTATGTGCTGAAAAGCCTTTTTCTGACATTTCAGGCTCTAACTTCAAAAATCATGCAAAACACTTCTAACACCTTCAGATTTGTTTCTCTGTGTTGCAAAATAGGTTTTATTCATGCACAGACTGCAATTTTAATTTTGGACCGAGTTTCAGCTTGCATTTCCAGAACCAAGTTTGTTATGTGCTGAAAAGCCTTTTTCTGACATTTCAGGCTCTAACTTCAAAAATCATGCAAAACACTTCTAACACCTTCAGATTTGTTTCTCTGTGTTGCAAAATAGGTTTTATTCATGCACAGACTGCAATTTTAATTTTGGACCGAGTTTCAGCTTGCATTGCCAGAACCAAGTTTGTTAAGTGCTGAAACGCTGTTTTCTGACATTTCAGGCTCTAACTTCAAAAATCATGCAAAACACTTCTAACACCTTCAGATATGTTTCTCTGTGTTGAAAAATAGGTTTTATTCATGCACAGACTGCAATTTTAATTTTGGGCCGAGTTTCAGCTTGCATTGCCTGAACCAAGTTTGTTATGTGCTGAAACGACGTTTTCTGACATTTCAGGCTCTAACTTCAAAAATCATGCAAAACACTTCTAACACCTTTAGATATGTTTCTCTGTGTTGCAAAATAGGTTTTATTCATGCACAGACTGCAATTTTAATTTTTGGCCGAGTTTCAGCTTGCATTACCAGAACCAAGTTTGTTATGTGCTGAAACGCCGTTTTCTGACATTTCAGGCTCTAACTTAAAAAAATCATGCAAAACACTTCTAACACCTTCAGATATGTTTCTCTGTGTTGCAAAATAGGTTTTATTCATGCACAGACTGCAATTTTAATTTTTGGCCGAGTTTCAGCTTGCATTGCCTGAACCGAGTTTGTTATGTGCTGAAACGCCGTTTTCTGACATTTCAGGCTCTAACTTCAAAAATCATGCAAAACACTTCTAACACCTTCAGATATGTTTCTCTGTGTTGAAAAATAGGTTTTATTCATGCACAGACTGCAATTTTAATTTTTGGCCGAGTTTCAGCTTGCATTGCCTGAACCGAGTTTGTTATGTGCTGAAACGCCGTTTTCTGACATTTCAGGCTCTAACTTCAAAAATCATGCAAAACACTTCTAACACCTTCAGATATGTTTCTCTGTGTTGCAAAATAGGTTTTATTCATGCACAGACTGCAATTTTAATTTTTGGCCGAGTTTCAGCTTGCATTACCAGAACCAAGTTTGTTATGTGCTGAAACGCTGTTTTCTGACATTTCAGGCTCTAACTTCAAAAATCATGCAAAACACTTCTAACACCTTCAGATATGTTTCTCTGTGTTGCAAAATAGGTTTTATTCATGCACAGACTGCAATTTTAATTTTTGGCCGAGTTTCAGCTTGCATTGCCTGAACCGAGTTTGTTATGTGCTGAAACGCCGTTTTCTGACATTTCAGGCTCTAACTTCAAAAATCATGCAAAACACTTCTAACACCTTCAGATATGTTTCTCTGTGTTGCAAAATAGGTTTTATTCATGCACAGACTGCAATTTTAATTTTTGGCCGAGTTTCAGCTTGCATTGCCTGAACCGAGTTTGTTATGTGCTGAAACGCCGTTTTCTGACATTTCAGGCTCTAACTTCAAAAATCATGCAAAACACTTCTAACACCTTCAGATATGTTTCTCTGTGTTGCAAAATAGGTTTTATTCATGCACAGACTGCAATTTTAATTTTGGACCGAGTTTCAGCTTGCATTTCCAGAACCAAGTTTGTTATGTGCTGAAAAGCCTTTTTCTGACATTTCAGGCTCTAACTTCAAAAATCATGCAAAACACTTCTAACACCTTCAGATTTGTTTCTCTGTGTTGCAAAATAGGTTTTATTCATGCACAGACTGCAATTTTAATTTTGGACCGAGTTTCAGCTTGCATTTCCAGAACCAAGTTTGTTATGTGCTGAAAAGCCTTTTTCTGACATTTCAGGCTCTAACTTCAAAAATCATGCAAAACACTTCTAACACCTTCAGATTTGTTTCTCTGTGTTGCAAAATAGGTTTTATTCATGCACAGACTGCAATTTTAATTTTGGACCGAGTTTCAGCTTGCATTGCCAGAACCAAGTTTGTTAAGTGCTGAAACGCTGTTTTCTGACATTTCAGGCTCTAACTTCAAAAATCATGCAAAACACTTCTAACACCTTCAGATATGTTTCTCTGTGTTGAAAAATAGGTTTTATTCATGCACAGACTGCAATTTTAATTTTGGGCCGAGTTTCAGCTTGCATTGCCTGAACCAAGTTTGTTATGTGCTGAAACGGCGTTTTCTGACATTTCAGGCTCTAACTTCAAAAATCATGCAAAACACTTCTAACACCTTTAGATATGTTTCTCTGTGTTGCAAAATAGGTTTTATTCATGCACAGACTGCAATTTTAATTTTTGGCCGAGTTTCAGCTTGCATTACCAGAACCAAGTTTGTTATGTGCTGAAACGCCGTTTTCTGACATTTCAGGCTCTAACTTAAAAAAATCATGCAAAACACTTCTAACACCTTCAGATATGTTTCTCTGTGTTGCAAAATAGGTTTTATTCATGCACAGACTGCAATTTTAATTTTTGGCCGAGTTTCAGCTTGCATTGCCTGAACCGAGTTTGTTATGTGCTGAAACGCCGTTTTCTGACATTTCAGGCTCTAACTTCAAAAATCATGCAAAACACTTCTAACACCTTCAGATATGTTTCTCTGTGTTGAAAAATAGGTTTTATTCATGCACAGACTGCAATTTTAATTTTTGGCCGAGTTTCAGCTTGCATTGCCTGAACCGAGTTTGTTATGTGCTGAAACGCCGTTTTCTGACATTTCAGGCTCTAACTTCAAAAATCATGCAAAACACTTCTAACACCTTCAGATATGTTTCTCTGTGTTGCAAAATAGGTTTTATTCATGCACAGACTGCAATTTTAATTTTTGGCCGAGTTTCAGCTTGCATTACCAGAACCAAGTTTGTTATGTGCTGAAACGCTGTTTTCTGACATTTCAGGCTCTAACTTCAAAAATCATGCAAAACACTTCTAACACCTTCAGATATGTTTCTCTGTGTTGCAAAATAGGTTTTATTCATGCACAGACTGCAATTTTAATTTTTGGCCGAGTTTCAGCTTGCATTGCCTGAACCGAGTTTGTTATGTGCTGAAACGCCGTTTTCTGACATTTCAGGCTCTAACTTCAAAAATCATGCAAAACACTTCTAACACCTTCAGATATGTTTCTCTGTGTTGCAAAATAGGTTTTATTCATGCACAGACTGCAATTTTAATTTTGGACCGAGTTTCAGCTTGCATTGCCAGAACCAAGTTTGTTATGTGCTGAAAAGCCTTTTTCTGACATTTCAGGCTCTAACTTCAAAAATCATGCAAAACACTTCTAACACCTTCAGATATATTTCTCTGTGTTGCAAAATAGGTTTTATTCATGCACAGACTGCAATTTTAATTTTTGGCCGAGTTTCAGCTTGCATTACCAGAACCAAGTTTGTTATGTGCTGAAACGCTGTTTTCTGACATTTCAGGCTCTAACTTCAAAAATCATGCAAAACACTTCTAACACCTTCAGATATGTTTCTCTGTGTTGAAAAATAGGTTTTACTCATGCACAGACTACAAATTTTAATTTTTGGCCGAGTTTCAGCTTGCATTGCCTGAACCGAGTTTGTTATGTGCTGAAACGCCGTTTTCTGACATTTCAGGCTCTAACTTCAAAAATCATGCAAAACACTTCTAACACCTTCAGATATGTTTCTCTGTGTTGAAAAATAGGTTTTATTCATGCACAGACTGCAATTTTAATTTTTGGCCGAGTTTCAGCTTGCATTGCCTGAACCGAGTTTGTTATGTGCTGAAACGCCGTTTTCTGACATTTCAGGCTCTAACTTAAAAAAATCATGCAAAACACTTCTAACACCTTCAGATATGTTTCTCTGTGTTGCAAAATAGGTTTTATTCATGCACAGACTGCAATTTTAATTTTTGGCCGAGTTTCAGCTTGCATTGCCTGAACCGAGTTTGTTATGTGCTGAAACGCCGTTTTCTGACATTTCAGGCTCTAACTTCAAAAATCATGCAAAACACTTCTAACACTTTCAGATATGTTTCTCTGTGTTGCAAAATAGGTTTTATTCATGCACAGACTGCAATTTTAATTTTGGACCGAGTTTCAGCTTGCATTGCCAGAACCAAGTTTGTTATGTGCTGAAAAGCCTTTTTCTGACATTTCAGGCTCTAACTTCAAAAATCATGCAAAACACTTCTAACACCTTCAGATATATTTCTCTGTGTTGCAAAATAGGTTTTATTCATGCACAGACTGCAATTTTAATTTTTGGCCGAGTTTCAGCTTGCATTACCAGAACCAAGTTTGTTATGTGCTGAAACGCTGTTTTCTGACATTTCAGGCTCTAACTTCAAAAATCATGCAAAACACTTCTAACACCTTCAGATATGTTTCTCTGTGTTGAAAAATAGGTTTTATTCATGCACAGACTACAAATTTTAATTTTTGGCCGAGTTTCAGCTTGCATTGCCTGAACCGAGTTTGTTATGTGCTGAAACGCCGTTTTCTGACATTTCAGGCTCTAACTTCAAAAATCATGCAAAACACTTCTAACACCTTCAGATATGTTTCTCTGTGTTGAAAAATAGGTTTTATTCATGCACAGACTGCAATTTTAATTTTTGGCCGAGTTTCAGCTTGCATTGCCTGAACCGAGTTTGTTATGTGCTGAAACGCCGTTTTCTGACATTTCAGGCTCTAACTTCAAAAATCATGCAAAACACTTCTAACACCTTCAGATATGTTTCTCTGTGTTGCAAAATAGGTTTTATTCATGCACAGACTGCAATTTTAATTTTTGGCCGAGTTTCAGCTTGCATTACCAGAACCAAGTTTGTTATGTGCTGAAACGCTGTTTTCTGACATTTCAGGCTCTAACTTCAAAAATCATGCAAAACACTTCTAACACCTTCAGATATGTTTCTCTGTGTTGCAAAATAGGTTTTATTCATGCACAGACTGCAATTTAAATTTTTGGCCGAGTTTCAGCTTGAATTGCCTGAACCAAGTTTGTTATGTGCTAAAACGTCGTTTTCTGACATTTCAGGCTCTAACTTCAAAAATCATGCAAAACACTTCTAACACCTTCAGATATGTTTCTCTGTGTTGCAAAATAGGTTTTATTCATGCACAGACTGCAATTTTAATTTTTGGCCGAGTTTCAGCTTGCATTACCAGAACCAAGTTTGTTATGTGCTGAAACGCTGTTTTCTGACATTTCAGGCTCTAACTTCAAAAATCATGCAAAACACTTCTAACACCTTCAGATATGTTTCTCTGTGTTGCAAAATAGGTTTTATTCATGCACAGACTGCAATTTTAATTTTTGGCCGAGTTTCAGCTTGCATTGCCTGAACCGAGTTTGTTATGTGCTGAAACGCCGTTTTCTGACATTTCAGGCTCTAACTTCAAAAATCATGCAAAACACTTCTAACACCTTCAGATATGTTTCTCTGTGTTGCAAAATAGGTTTTATTCATGCACAGACTGCAATTTTAATTTTGGACCGAGTTTCAGCTTGCATTGCCAGAACCAAGTTTGTTATGTGCTGAAAAGCCTTTTTCTGACATTTCAGGCTCTAACTTCAAAAATCATGCAAAACACTTCTAACACCTTCAGATTTGTTTCTCTGTGTTGCAAAATAGGTTTTATTCATGCACAGACTGCAATTTTAATTTTGGACCGAGTTTCAGCTTGCATTGCCAGAACCAAGTTTGTTAAGTGCTGAAACGCTGTTTTCTGACATTTCAGGCTCTAACTTCAAAAATCATGCAAAACACTTCTAACACCTTCAGATATGTTTCTCTGTGTTGAAAAATAGGTTTTATTCATGCACAGACTGCAATTTTAATTTTGGGCCGAGTTTCAGCTTGCATTGCCTGAACCAAGTTTGTTATGTGCTGAAACGGCGTTTTCTGACATTTCAGGCTCTAACTTCAAAAATCATGCAAAACACTTCTAACACCTTCAGATATGTTTCTCTGTGTTGAAAAATAGGTTTTATTCATGCACAGACTGCAATTTTAATTTTTGGCCGAGTTTAAGCTTGCATTGCCTGAACCGAGTTTGTTATGTGCTGAAACGCCGTTTTCTGACATTTCAGGCTCTAACTTCAAAAATCATGCAAAACACTTCTAACACCTTCAGATATGTTTCTCTGTGTTGCAAAATAGGTTTTATTCATGCACAGACTGCAATTTTAATTTTTGGCCGAGTTTCAGCTTGCATTACCAGAACCAAGTTTGTTATGTGCTGAAATGCTGTTTTCTGACATTTCAGGCTCTAACTTCAAAAATCATGCAAAACACTTCTAACACCTTCAGATATGTTTCTCTGTGTTGAAAAATAGGTTTTGTTCATGCACAGACTGCAATTTTAATTTTTGGCCGAGTTTCAGCTTGCATTGCCTGAACCGAGTTTGTTATGTGCTGAAACGCCGTTTTCTGACATTTCAGGCTCTAACTTCAAAAATCATGCAAAACACTTCTAACACCTTCAGATTTGTTTCTCTGTGTTGCAAAATAGGTTTTATTCATGCACAGACTGCAATTTTAATTTTGGACCGAGTTTCAGCTTGCATTGCCAGAACCAAGTTTGTTAAGTGCTGAAACGCTGTTTTCTGACATTTCAGGCTCTAACTTCAAAAATCATGCAAAACACTTCTAACACCTTCAGATATGTTTCTCTGTGTTGAAAAATAGGTTTTATTCATGCACAGACTGCAATTTTAATTTTGGGCCGAGTTTCAGCTTGCATTGCCAGAACCAAGTTTGTTATGTGCTGAAAAGCCTTTTTCTGACATTTCAGGCTCTAACTTCAAAAATCATGCAAAACACTTCTAACACCTTCAGATTTGTTTCTCTGTGTTGCAAAATAGGTTTTATTCATGCACAGACTGCAATTTTAATTTTGGACCGAGTTTCAGCTTGCATTGCCAGAACCAAGTTTGTTAAGTGCTGAAACGCTGTTTTCTGACATTTCAGGCTCTAACTTCAAAAATCATGCAAAACACTTCTAACACCTTCAGATATGTTTCTCTGTGTTGAAAAATAGGTTTTATTCATGCACAGACTGCAATTTTAATTTTTGGCCGAGTTTCAGCTTGCATTGCCTGAACCAAGTTTGTTATGTGCTGAAACGGCGTTTTCTGACATTTTAGGCTCTAACTTCAAAAATCATGCAAAACACTTCTAACACCTTCAGATATGTTTCTCTGTGTTGTAAAATAGGTTTTATTCATGCACAGACTGCAATTTTAATTTTGGGCCGAGTTTCAGCTTGCATTGCCTGAACCAAGTTTGTTATGTGCTGAAACGGCGTTTTCTGACATTTCAGGCTCTAACTTCAAAAATCATGCAAAACACTTCTAACACCTTTAGATATGTTTCTCTGTGTTGCAAAATAGGTTTTATTCATGCACAGACTGCAATTTTAATTTTGGGCCGAGTTTCAGCTTGCATTGCCTGAACCGAGTTTGTTATGTGCTGAAACGCCGTTTTCTGACATTTCAGGCTCTAACTTCAAAAATCATGCAAAACACTTCTAACACCTTCAGATATGTTTCTCTGTGTTGAAAAATAGGTTTTATTCATGCACAGACTGCAATTTTAATTTTTGGCCGAGTTTCAGCTTGCATTGCCTGAACCGAGTTTGTTATGTGCTGAAACGCCGTTTTCTGACATTTCAGGCTCTAACTTCAAAAATCATGCAAAACACTTCTAACACCTTCAGATATGTTTCTCTGTGTTGAAAAATAGGTTTTATTCATGCACAGACTGCAATTTTAATTTTGGACCGAGTTTCAGCTTGCATTGCCTGAACCGAGTTTGTTATGTGCTGAAACGCCGTTTTCTGACATTTCAGGCTCTAACTTCAAAAATCATGCAAAACACTTCTAACACCTTCAGATATGTTTCTCTGTGTTGCAAAATAGGTTTTATTCATGCACAGACTGCAATTTAAATTTTTGGCCGAGTTTCAGCTTGCATTACCAGAACCAAGTTTGTTATGTGCTGAAACGCTGTTTTCTGACATTTCAGGCTCTAACTTCAAAAATCATGCAAAACACTTCTAACACCTTCAGATATGTTTCTCTGTGTTGAAAAATAGGTTTTATTCATGCACAGACTGCAATTTTAATTTTTGGCCGAGTTTCAGCTTGCATTACCAGAACCAAGTTTGTTATGTGCTGAAACGCTGTTTTCTGACATTTCAGGCTCTAACTTCAAAAATCATGCAAAACACTTCTAACACCTTCAGATATGTTTCTCTGTGTTGCAAAATAGGTTTTATTCATGCACAGACTGCAATTTTAATTTTTGGCCGAGTTTCAGCTTGCATTGCCTGAACCGAGTTTGTTATGTGCTGAAACGCCGTTTTCTGACATTTCAGGCTCTAACTTCAAAAATCATGCAAAACACTTCTAACACCTTCAGATATGTTTCTCTGTGTTGCAAAATAGGTTTTATTCATGCATAGACTGCAATTTTAATTTTGGACCGAGTTTCAGCTTGCATTGCCAGAACCAAGTTTGTTATGTGCTGAAAAGCCTTTTTCTGACATTTCAGGCTCTAACTTCAAAAATCATGCAAAACACTTCTAACACCTTCAGATTTGTTTCTCTGTGTTGCAAAATAGGTTTTATTCATGCACAGACTGCAATTTTAATTTTGGACCGAGTTTCAGCTTGCATTGCCAGAACCAAGTTTGTTAAGTGCTGAAACGCTGTTTTCTGACATTTCAGGCTCTAACTTCAAAAATCATGCAAAACACTTCTAACACCTTCAGATATGTTTCTCTGTGTTGAAAAATAGGTTTTATTCATGCACAGACTGCAATTTTAATTTTGGGCCGAGTTTCAGCTTGCATTGCCTGAACCAAGTTTGTTATGTGCTGAAACGGCGTTTTCTGACATTTCAGGCTCTAACTTCAAAAATCATGCAAAACACTTCTAACACCTTCAGATATGTTTCTCTGTGTTGAAAAATAGGTTTTATTCATGCACAGACTGCAATTTTAATTTTTGGCCGAGTTTCAGCTTGCATTGCCTGAACCGAGTTTGTTATGTGCTGAAACGCCGTTTTCTGACATTTCAGGCTCTAACTTCAAAAATCATGCAAAACACTTCTAACACCTTCAGATATGTTTCTCTGTGTTGCAAAATAGGTTTTATTCATGCACAGACTGCAATTTTAATTTTTGGCCGAGTTTCAGCTTGCATTACCAGAACCAAGTTTGTTATGTGCTGAAATGCTGTTTTCTGACATTTCAGGCTCTAACTTCAAAAATCATGCAAAACACTTCTAACACCTTCAGATATGTTTCTCTGTGTTGAAAAATAGGTTTTGTTCATGCACAGACTGCAATTTTAATTTTTGGCCGAGTTTCAGCTTGCATTGCCTGAACCGAGTTTGTTATGTGCTGAAACGCCGTTTTCTGACATTTCAGGCTCTAACTTCAAAAATCATGCAAAACACTTCTAACACCTTCAGATTTGTTTCTCTGTGTTGCAAAATAGGTTTTATTCATGCACAGACTGCAATTTTAATTTTGGACCGAGTTTCAGCTTGCATTGCCAGAACCAAATTTGTTAAGTGCTGAAACGCTGTTTTCTGACATTTCAGGCTCTAACTTCAAAAATCATGCAAAACACTTCTAACACCTTCAGATATGTTTCTCTGTGTTGAAAAATAGGTTTTATTCATGCACAGACTGCAATTTTAATTTTGGGCCGAGTTTCAGCTTGCATTGCCAGAACCAAGTTTGTTATGTGCTGAAAAGCCTTTTTCTGACATTTCAGGCTCTAACTTCAAAAATCATGCAAAACACTTCTAACACCTTCAGATTTGTTTCTCTGTGTTGCAAAATAGGTTTTATTCATGCACAGACTGCAATTTTAATTTTGGACCGAGTTTCAGCTTGCATTGCCAGAACCAAGTTTGTTAAGTGCTGAAACGCTGTTTTCTGACATTTCAGGCTCTAACTTCAAAAATCATGCAAAACACTTCTAACACCTTCAGATATGTTTCTCTGTGTTGAAAAATAGGTTTTATTCATGCACAGACTGCAATTTTAATTTTTGGCCGAGTTTCAGCTTGCATTGCCTGAACCAAGTTTGTTATGTGCTGAAACGGCGTTTTCTGACATTTTAGGCTCTAACTTCAAAAATCATGCAAAACACTTCTAACACCTTCAGATATGTTTCTCTGTGTTGTAAAATAGGTTTTATTCATGCACAGACTGCAATTTTAATTTTGGGCCGAGTTTCAGCTTGCATTGCCTGAACCAAGTTTGTTATGTGCTGAAACGGCGTTTTCTGACATTTCAGGCTCTAACTTCAAAAATCATGCAAAACACTTCTAACACCTTTAGATATGTTTCTCTGTGTTGCAAAATAGGTTTTATTCATGCACAGACTGCAATTTTAATTTTGGGCCGAGTTTCAGCTTGCATTGCCTGAACCGAGTTTGTTATGTGCTGAAACGCCGTTTTCTGACATTTCAGGCTCTAACTTCAAAAATCATGCAAAACACTTCTAACACCTTCAGATATGTTTCTCTGTGTTGAAAAATAGGTTTTATTCATGCACAGACTGCAATTTTAATTTTTGGCCGAGTTTCAGCTTGCATTGCCTGAACCGAGTTTGTTATGTGCTGAAACGCCGTTTTCTGACATTTCAGGCTCTAACTTCAAAAATCATGCAAAACACTTCTAACACCTTCAGATATGTTTCTCTGTGTTGAAAAATAGGTTTTATTCATGCACAGACTGCAATTTTAATTTTGGACCGAGTTTCAGCTTGCATTGCCTGAACCGAGTTTGTTATGTGCTGAAACGCCGTTTTCTGACATTTCAGGCTCTAACTTCAAAAATCATGCAAAACACTTCTAACACCTTCAGATATGTTTCTCTGTGTTGCAAAATAGGTTTTATTCATGCACAGACTGCAATTTTAATTTTTGGCCGAGTTTCAGCTTGCATTACCAGAACCAAGTTTGTTATGTGCTGAAACGCTGTTTTCTGACATTTCAGGCTCTAACTTCAAAAATCATGCAAAACACTTCTAACACCTTCAGATATGTTTCTCTGTGTTGAAAAATAGGTTTTATTCATGCACAGACTGCAATTTTAATTTTTGGCCGAGTTTCAGCTTGCATTGCCTGAACCAAATTTGTTATGTGCTGAAACGGCGTTTTCTGACATTTCAGGCTCTAACTTCAAAAATCATGCAAAACACTTCTAACACCTTCAGATATGTTTCTCTGTGTTGCAAAATAGGTTTTATTCATGCACAGACTGCAATTTTAATTTTTGGCCGAGTTTCAGCTTGCATTACCAGAACCAAGTTTGTTATGTGCTGAAACGCTGTTTTCTGACATTTCAGGCTCTAACTTCAAAAATCATGCAAAACACTTCTAACACCTTCAGATATGTTTCTCTGTGTTGAAAAATAGGTTTTATTCATGCACAGACTGCAATTTTAATTTTTGGCCGAGTTTCAGCTTGCATTACGAGAACCAAGTTTGTTATGTGCTGAAACGCTGTTTTCTGACATTTCAGGCTCTAACTTCAAAAATCATGCAAAACACTTCTAACACCTTCAGATATGTTTCTCTGTGTTGAAAAATAGGTTTTATTCATGCACAGACTGCAATTTAAATTTTTGGCCGAGTTTCAGCTTGCATTGCCTGAACCGAGTTTGTTATGTGCTGAAACGCCGTTTTCTGACATTTCAGGCTCTAACTTCAAAAATCATGCAAAACACTTCTAACACCTTCAGATATGTTTCTCTGTGTTGCAAAATAGGTTTTATTCATGCACAGACTGCAATTTTAATTTTTGGCCGAGTTTCAGCTTGCATTACCAGAACCAAGTTTGTTATGCGCTGAAACGCTGTTTTCTGACATTTCAGGCTCTAACTTCAAAAATCATGCAAAACACTTCTAACACCTTCAGATATGTTTCTCTGTGTTGCAAAATAGGTTTTATTCATGCACAGACTGCAATTTTAATTTTGGACCGAGTTTCAGCTTGCATTTCCAGAACCAAGTTTGTTATGTGCTGAAAAGCCTTTTTCTGACATTTCAGGCTCTAACTTCAAAAATCATGCAAAACACTTCTAACACCTTCAGATATGTTTCTCTGTGTTGCAAAATAGGTTTTATTCATGCACAGACTGCAATTTTAATTTTTGGCCGAGTTTCAGCTTGCATTACCAGAACCAAGTTTGTTATGCGCTGAAACGCTGTTTTCTGACATTTCAGGCTCTAACTTCAAAAATCATGCAAAACACTTCTAACACCTTCAGATATGTTTCTCTGTGTTGCAAAATAGGTTTTATTCATGCACAGACTGCAATTTTAATTTTGGACCGAGTTTCAGCTTGCATTTCCAGAACCAAGTTTGTTATGTGCTGAAAAGCCTTTTTCTGACATTTCAGGCTCTAACTTCAAAAATCATGCAAAACACTTCTAACACCTTCAGATTTGTTTCTCTGTGTTGCAAAATAGGTTTTATTCATGCACAGACTGCAATTTTAATTTTGGACCGAGTTTCAGCTTGCATTTCCAGAACCAAGTTTGTTATGTGCTGAAAAGCCTTTTTCTGACATTTCAGGCTCTAACTTCAAAAATCATGCAAAACACTTCTAACACCTTCAGATTTGTTTCTCTGTGTTGCAAAATAGGTTTTATTCATGCACAGACTGCAATTTTAATTTTGGACCGAGTTTCAGCTTGCATTGCCAGAACCAAGTTTGTTAAGTGCTGAAACGCTGTTTTCTGACATTTCAGGCTCTAACTTCAAAAATCATGCAAAACACTTCTAACACCTTCAGATATGTTTCTCTGTGTTGAAAAATAGGTTTTATTCATGCACAGACTGCAATTTTAATTTTGGGCCGAGTTTCAGCTTGCATTGCCTGAACCAAGTTTGTTATGTGCTGAAACGGCGTTTTCTGACATTTCAGGCTCTAACTTCAAAAATCATGCAAAACACTTCTAACACCTTTAGATATGTTTCTCTGTGTTGCAAAATAGGTTTTATTCATGCACAGACTGCAATTTTAATTTTTGGCCGAGTTTCAGCTTGCATTACCAGAACCAAGTTTGTTATGTGCTGAAACGCTGTTTTCTGACATTTCAGGCTCTAACTTCAAAAATCATGCAAAACACTTCTAACACCTTCAGATATGTTTCTCTGTGTTGAAAAATAGGTTTTATTCATGCACAGACTACAAATTTTAATTTTTGGCCGAGTTTCAGCTTGCATTGCCTGAACCGAGTTTGTTATGTGCTGAAACGCCGTTTTCTGACATTTCAGGCTCTAACTTCAAAAATCATGCAAAACACTTCTAACACCTTCAGATATGTTTCTCTGTGTTGAAAAATAGGTTTTATTCATGCACAGACTGCAATTTTAATTTTTGGCCGAGTTTCAGCTTGCATTGCCTGAACCGAGTTTGTTATGTGCTGAAGCGCCGTTTTCTGACATTTCAGGCTCTAACTTAAAAAAATCATGCAAAACACTTCTAACACCTTCAGATATGTTTCTCTGTGTTGCAAAATAGGTTTTATTCATGCACAGACTGCAATTTTAATTTTTGGCCGAGTTTCAGCTTGCATTGCCTGAACCGAGTTTGTTATGTGCTGAAACGCCGTTTTCTGACATTTCAGGCTCTAACTTCAAAAATCATGCAAAACACTTCTAACACTTTCAGATATGTTTCTCTGTGTTGCAAAATAGGTTTTATTCATGCACAGACTGCAATTTTAATTTTGGACCGAGTTTCAGCTTGCATTGCCAGAACCAAGTTTGTTATGTGCTGAAAAGCCTTTTTCTGACATTTCAGGCTCTAACTTCAAAAATCATGCAAAACACTTCTAACACCTTCAGATTTGTTTCTCTGTGTTGCAAAATAGGTTTTATTCATGCACAGACTGCAATTTTAATTTTGGACCGAGTTTCAGCTTGCATTTCCAGAACCAAGTTTGTTATGTGCTGAAAAGCCTTTTTCTGACATTTCAGGCTCTAACTTCAAAAATCATGCAAAACACTTCTAACACCTTCAGATTTGTTTCTCTGTGTTGCAAAATAGGTTTTATTCATGCACAGACTGCAATTTTAATTTTGGACCGAGTTTCAGCTTGCATTGCCAGAACCAAGTTTGTTAAGTGCTGAAACGCTGTTTTCTGACATTTCAGGCTCTAACTTCAAAAATCATGCAAAACACTTCTAACACCTTCAGATATGTTTCTCTGTGTTGAAAAATAGGTTTTATTCATGCACAGACTGCAATTTTAATTTTGGGCCGAGTTTCAGCTTGCATTGCCTGAACCAAGTTTGTTATGTGCTGAAACGGCGTTTTCTGACATTTCAGGCTCTAACTTCAAAAATCATGCAAAACACTTCTAACACCTTTAGATATGTTTCTCTGTGTTGCAAAATAGGTTTTATTCATGCACAGACTGCAATTTTAATTTTTGGCCGAGTTTCAGCTTGCATTACCAGAACCAAGTTTGTTATGTGCTGAAACGCCGTTTTCTGACATTTCAGGCTCTAACTTAAAAAAATCATGCAAAACACTTCTAACACCTTCAGATATGTTTCTCTGTGTTGCAAAATAGGTTTTATTCATGCACAGACTGCAATTTTAATTTTTGGCCGAGTTTCAGCTTGCATTGCCTGAACCGAGTTTGTTATGTGCTGAAACGCCGTTTTCTGACATTTCAGGCTCTAACTTCAAAAATCATGCAAAACACTTCTAACACCTTCAGATATGTTTCTCTGTGTTGAAAAATAGGTTTTATTCATGCACAGACTGCAATTTTAATTTTTGGCCGAGTTTCAGCTTGCATTGCCTGAACCGAGTTTGTTATGTGCTGAAACGCCGTTTTCTGACATTTCAGGCTCTAACTTCAAAAATCATGCAAAACACTTCTAACACCTTCAGATATGTTTCTCTGTGTTGCAAAATAGGTTTTATTCATGCACAGACTGCAATTTTAATTTTTGGCCGAGTTTCAGCTTGCATTACCAGAACCAAGTTTGTTATGTGCTGAAACGCTGTTTTCTGACATTTCAGGCTCTAACTTCAAAAATCATGCAAAACACTTCTAACACCTTCAGATATGTTTCTCTGTGTTGCAAAATAGGTTTTATTCATGCACAGACTGCAATTTTAATTTTTGGCCGAGTTTCAGCTTGCATTGCCTGAACCGAGTTTGTTATGTGCTGAAACGCCGTTTTCTGACATTTCAGGCTCTAACTTCAAAAATCATGCAAAACACTTCTAACACCTTCAGATATGTTTCTCTGTGTTGCAAAATAGGTTTTATTCATGCACAGACTGCAATTTTAATTTTGGACCGAGTTTCAGCTTGCATTGCCAGAACCAAGTTTGTTATGTGCTGAAAAGCCTTTTTCTGACATTTCAGGCTCTAACTTCAAAAATCATGCAAAACACTTCTAACACCTTCAGATATATTTCTCTGTGTTGCAAAATAGGTTTTATTCATGCACAGACTGCAATTTTAATTTTTGGCCGAGTTTCAGCTTGCATTACCAGAACCAAGTTTGTTATGTGCTGAAACGCTGTTTTCTGACATTTCAGGCTCTAACTTCAAAAATCATGCAAAACACTTCTAACACCTTCAGATATGTTTCTCTGTGTTGAAAAATAGGTTTTATTCATGCACAGACTACAAATTTTAATTTTTGGCCGAGTTTCAGCTTGCATTGCCTGAACCGAGTTTGTTATGTGCTGAAACGCCGTTTTCTGACATTTCAGGCTCTAACTTCAAAAATCATGCAAAACACTTCTAACACCTTCAGATATGTTTCTCTGTGTTGAAAAATAGGTTTTATTCATGCACAGACTGCAATTTTAATTTTTGGCCGAGTTTCAGCTTGCATTGCCTGAACCGAGTTTGTTATGTGCTGAAGCGCCGTTTTCTGACATTTCAGGCTCTAACTTAAAAAAATCATGCAAAACACTTCTAACACCTTCAGATATGTTTCTCTGTGTTGCAAAATAGGTTTTATTCATGCACAGACTGCAATTTTAATTTTTGGCCGAGTTTCAGCTTGCATTGCCTGAACCGAGTTTGTTATGTGCTGAAACGCCGTTTTCTGACATTTCAGGCTCTAACTTCAAAAATCATGCAAAACACTTCTAACACTTTCAGATATGTTTCTCTGTGTTGCAAAATAGGTTTTATTCATGCACAGACTGCAATTTTAATTTTGGACCGAGTTTCAGCTTGCATTGCCAGAACCAAGTTTGTTATGTGCTGAAAAGCCTTTTTCTGACATTTCAGGCTCTAACTTCAAAAATCATGCAAAACACTTCTAACACCTTCAGATATATTTCTCTGTGTTGCAAAATAGGTTTTATTCATGCACAGACTGCAATTTTAATTTTTGGCCGAGTTTCAGCTTGCATTACCAGAACCAAGTTTGTTATGTGCTGAAACGCTGTTTTCTGACATTTCAGGCTCTAACTTCAAAAATCATGCAAAACACTTCTAACACCTTCAGATATGTTTCTCTGTGTTGAAAAATAGGTTTTATTCATGCACAGACTACAAATTTTAATTTTTGGCCGAGTTTCAGCTTGCATTGCCTGAACCGAGTTTGTTATGTGCTGAAACGCCGTTTTCTGACATTTCAGGCTCTAACTTCAAAAATCATGCAAAACACTTCTAACACCTTCAGATATGTTTCTCTGTGTTGAAAAATAGGTTTTATTCATGCACAGACTGCAATTTTAATTTTTGGCCGAGTTTCAGCTTGCATTGCCTGAACCGAGTTTGTTATGTGCTGAAACGCCGTTTTCTGACATTTCAGGCTCTAACTTCAAAAATCATGCAAAACACTTCTAACACCTTCAGATATGTTTCTCTGTGTTGCAAAATAGGTTTTATTCATGCACAGACTGCAATTTTAATTTTTGGCCGAGTTTCAGCTTGCATTACCAGAACCAAGTTTGTTATGTGCTGAAACGCTGTTTTCTGACATTTCAGGCTCTAACTTCAAAAATCATGCAAAACACTTCTAACACCTTCAGATATGTTTCTCTGTGTTGCAAAATAGGTTTTATTCATGCACAGACTGCAATTTAAATTTTTGGCCGAGTTTCAGCTTGAATTGCCTGAACCAAGTTTGTTATGTGCTAAAACGTCGTTTTCTGACATTTCAGGCTCTAACTTCAAAAATCATGCAAAACACTTCTAACACCTTCAGATATGTTTCTCTGTGTTGCAAAATAGGTTTTATTCATGCACAGACTGCAATTTTAATTTTTGGCCGAGTTTCAGCTTGCATTACCAGAACCAAGTTTGTTATGTGCTGAAACGCTGTTTTCTGACATTTCAGGCTCTAACTTCAAAAATCATGCAAAACACTTCTAACACCTTCAGATATGTTTCTCTGTGTTGCAAAATAGGTTTTATTCATGCACAGACTGCAATTTTAATTTTGGACCGAGTTTCAGCTTGCATTGCCAGAACCAAGTTTGTTATGTGCTGAAAAGCCTTTTTCTGACATTTCAGGCTCTAACTTCAAAAATCATGCAAAACACTTCTAACACCTTCAGATTTGTTTCTCTGTGTTGCAAAATAGGTTTTATTCATGCACAGACTGCAATTTTAATTTTGGACCGAGTTTCAGCTTGCATTGCCAGAACCAAGTTTGTTAAGTGCTGAAACGCTGTTTTCTGACATTTCAGGCTCTAACTTCAAAAATCATGCAAAACACTTCTAACACCTTCAGATATGTTTCTCTGTGTTGAAAAATAGGTTTTATTCATGCACAGACTGCAATTTTAATTTTTGGCCGAGTTTCAGCTTGCATTGCCTGAACCAAGTTTGTTATGTGCTGAAACGGCGTTTTCTGACATTTTAGGCTCTAACTTCAAAAATCATGCAAAACACTTCTAACACCTTCAGATATGTTTCTCTGTGTTGTAAAATAGGTTTTATTCATGCACAGACTGCAATTTTAATTTTGGGCCGAGTTTCAGCTTGCATTGCCTGAACCAAGTTTGTTATGTGCTGAAACGGCGTTTTCTGACATTTCAGGCTCTAACTTCAAAAATCATGCAAAACACTTCTAACACCTTTAGATATGTTTCTCTGTGTTGCAAAATAGGTTTTATTCATGCACAGACTGCAATTTTAATTTTGGGCCGAGTTTCAGCTTGCATTGCCTGAACCGAGTTTGTTATGTGCTGAAACGCCGTTTTCTGACATTTCAGGCTCTAACTTCAAAAATCATGCAAAACACTTCTAACACCTTCAGATATGTTTCTCTGTGTTGAAAAATAGGTTTTATTCATGCACAGACTGCAATTTTAATTTTTGGCCGAGTTTCAGCTTGCATTGCCTGAACCGAGTTTGTTATGTGCTGAAACGCCGTTTTCTGACATTTCAGGCTCTAACTTCAAAAATCATGCAAAACACTTCTAACACCTTCAGATATGTTTCTCTGTGTTGAAAAATAGGTTTTATTCATGCACAGACTGCAATTTTAATTTTGGACCGAGTTTCAGCTTGCATTGCCTGAACCGAGTTTGTTATGTGCTGAAACGCCGTTTTCTGACATTTCAGGCTCTAACTTCAAAAATCATGCAAAACACTTCTAACACCTTCAGATATGTTTCTCTGTGTTGCAAAATAGGTTTTATTCATGCACAGACTGCAATTTAAATTTTTGGCCGAGTTTCAGCTTGCATTACCAGAACCAAGTTTGTTATGTGCTGAAACGCTGTTTTCTGACATTTCAGGCTCTAACTTCAAAAATCATGCAAAACACTTCTAACACCTTCAGATATGTTTCTCTGTGTTGAAAAATAGGTTTTATTCATGCACAGACTGCAATTTTAATTTTTGGCCGAGTTTCAGCTTGCATTACCAGAACCAAGTTTGTTATGTGCTGAAACGCTGTTTTCTGACATTTCAGGCTCTAACTTCAAAAATCATGCAAAACACTTCTAACACCTTCAGATATGTTTCTCTGTGTTGCAAAATAGGTTTTATTCATGCACAGACTGCAATTTTAATTTTTGGCCGAGTTTCAGCTTGCATTGCCTGAACCGAGTTTGTTATGTGCTGAAACGCCGTTTTCTGACATTTCAGGCTCTAACTTCAAAAATCATGCAAAACACTTCTAACACCTTCAGATATGTTTCTCTGTGTTGCAAAATAGGTTTTATTCATGCACAGACTGCAATTTTAATTTTTGGCCGAGTTTCAGCTTGCATTGCCTGAACCGAGTTTGTTATGTGCTGAAACGCCGTTTTCTGACATTTCAGGCTCTAACTTCAAAAATCATGCAAAACACTTCTAACACCTTCAGATATGTTTCTCTGTGTTGCAAAATAGGTTTTATTCATGCACAGACTGCAATTTTAATTTTTGGCCGAGTTTCAGCTTGCATTACCAGAACCAAGTTTGTTATGTGCTGAAATGCTGTTTTCTGACATTTCAGGCTCTAACTTCAAAAATCATGCAAAACACTTCTAACACCTTCAGATATATTTCTCTGTGTTGCAAAATAGGTTTTATTCATGCACAGACTGCAATTTTAATTTTTGGCCGAGTTTCAGCTTGCATTACCAGAACCAAGTTTGTTATGTGCTGAAACGCTGTTTTCTGACATTTCAGGCTCTAACTTCAAAAATCATGCAAAACACTTCTAACACCTTCAGATATGTTTCTCTGTGTTGAAAAATAGGTTTTATTCATGCACAGACTACAAATTTTAATTTTTGGCCGAGTTTCAGCTTGCATTGCCTGAACCGAGTTTGTTATGTGCTGAAACGCCGTTTTCTGACATTTCAGGCTCTAACTTCAAAAATCATGCAAAACACTTCTAACACCTTCAGATATGTTTCTCTGTGTTGAAAAATAGGTTTTATTCATGCACAGACTGCAATTTTAATTTTTGGCCGAGTTTCAGCTTGCATTGCCTGAACCGAGTTTGTTATGTGCTGAAACGCCGTTTTCTGACATTTCAGGCTCTAACTTCAAAAATCATGCAAAACACTTCTAACACCTTCAGATATGTTTCTCTGTGTTGCAAAATAGGTTTTATTCATGCACAGACTGCAATTTTAATTTTTGGCCGAGTTTCAGCTTGCATTACCAGAACCAAGTTTGTTATGTGCTGAAACGCTGTTTTCTGACATTTCAGGCTCTAACTTCAAAAATCATGCAAAACACTTCTAACACCTTCAGATATGTTTCTCTGTGTTGCAAAATAGGTTTTATTCATGCACAGACTGCAATTTAAATTTTTGGCCGAGTTTCAGCTTGAATTGCCTGAACCAAGTTTGTTATGTGCTAAAACGTCGTTTTCTGACATTTCAGGCTCTAACTTCAAAAATCATGCAAAACACTTCTAACACCTTCAGATATGTTTCTCTGTGTTGCAAAATCGGTTTTATTCATGCACAGACTGCAATTTTAATTTTTGGCCGAGTTTCAGCTTGCATTACCAGAATCAAGTTTGTTATGTGCTGAAACGCTGTTTTCTGACATTTCAGGCTCTAACTTCAAAAATCATGCAAAACACTTCTAACACCTTCAGATATGTTTCTCTGTGTTGCAAAATAGGTTTTATTCATGCACAGACTGCAATTTTAATTTTGGACCGAGTTTCAGCTTGCATTGCCAGAACCAAGTTTGTTATGTGCTGAAAAGCCTTTTTCTGACATTTCAGGCTCTAACTTCAAAAATCATGCAAAACACTTCTAACACCTTCAGATTTGTTTCTCTGTGTTGCAAAATAGGTTTTATTCATGCACAGACTGCAATTTTAATTTTGGACCGAGTTTCAGCTTGCATTGCCAGAACCAAGTTTGTTAAGTGCTGAAACGCTGTTTTCTGACATTTCAGGCTCTAACTTCAAAAATCATGCAAAACACTTCTAACACCTTCAGATATGTTTCTCTGTGTTGAAAAATAGGTTTTATTCATGCACAGACTGCAATTTTAATTTTGGGCCGAGTTTCAGCTTGCATTGCCTGAACCAAGTTTGTTATGTGCTGAAACGGCGTTTTCTGACATTTCAGGCTCTAACTTCAAAAATCATGCAAAACACTTCTAACACCTTCAGATATGTTTCTCTGTGTTGAAAAATAGGTTTTATTCATGCACAGACTGCAATTTTAATTTTTGGCCGAGTTTCAGCTTGCATTGCCTGAACCGAGTTTGTTATGTGCTGAAACGCCGTTTTCTGACATTTCAGGCTCTAACTTCAAAAATCATGCAAAACACTTCTAACACCTTCAGATATGTTTCTCTGTGTTGCAAAATAGGTTTTATTCATGCACAGACTGCAATTTTAATTTTTGGCCGAGTTTCAGCTTGCATTACCAGAACCAAGTTTGTTATGTGCTGAAATGCTGTTTTCTGACATTTCAGGCTCTAACTTCAAAAATCATGCAAAACACTTCTAACACCTTCAGATATGTTTCTCTGTGTTGAAAAATAGGTTTTGTTCATGCACAGACTGCAATTTTAATTTTTGGCCGAGTTTCAGCTTGCATTGCCTGAACCGAGTTTGTTATGTGCTGAAACGCCGTTTTCTGACATTTCAGGCTCTAACTTCAAAAATCATGCAAAACACTTCTAACACCTTCAGATTTGTTTCTCTGTGTTGCAAAATAGGTTTTATTCATGCACAGACTGCAATTTTAATTTTGGACCGAGTTTCAGCTTGCATTGCCAGAACCAAGTTTGTTAAGTGCTGAAACGCTGTTTTCTGACATTTCAGGCTCTAACTTCAAAAATCATGCAAAACACTTCTAACACCTTCAGATATGTTTCTCTGTGTTGAAAAATAGGTTTTATTCATGCACAGACTGCAATTTTAATTTTGGGCCGAGTTTCAGCTTGCATTGCCAGAACCAAGTTTGTTATGTGCTGAAAAGCCTTTTTCTGACATTTCAGGCTCTAACTTCAAAAATCATGCAAAACACTTCTAACACCTTCAGATTTGTTTCTCTGTGTTGCAAAATAGGTTTTATTCATGCACAGACTGCAATTTTAATTTTGGACCGAGTTTCAGCTTGCATTGCCAGAACCAAGTTTGTTAAGTGCTGAAACGCTGTTTTCTGACATTTCAGGCTCTAACTTCAAAAATCATGCAAAACACTTCTAACACCTTCAGATATGTTTCTCTGTGTTGAAAAATAGGTTTTATTCATGCACAGACTGCAATTTTAATTTTGGGCCGAGTTTCAGCTTGCATTGCCTGAACCAAGTTTGTTATGTGCTGAAACGGCGTTTTCTGACATTTCAGGCTCTAACTTCAAAAATCATGCAAAACACTTCTAACACCTTTAGATATGTTTCTCTGTGTTGCAAAATAGGTTTTATTCATGCACAGACTGCAATTTTAATTTTGGGCCGAGTTTCAGCTTGCATTGCCTGAACCGAGTTTGTTATGTGCTGAAACGCCGTTTTCTGACATTTCAGGCTCTAACTTCAAAAATCATGCAAAACACTTCTAACACCTTCAGATATGTTTCTCTGTGTTGAAAAATAGGTTTTATTCATGCACAGACTGCAATTTTAATTTTTGGCCGAGTTTCAGCTTGCATTGCCTGAACCGAGTTTGTTATGTGCTGAAACGCCGTTTTCTGACATTTCAGGCTCTAACTTCAAAAATCATGCAAAACACTTCTAACACCTTCAGATATGTTTCTCTGTGTTGAAAAATAGGTTTTATTCATGCACAGACTGCAATTTTAATTTTGGACCGAGTTTCAGCTTGCATTGCCTGAACCGAGTTTGTTATGTGCTGAAACGCCGTTTTCTGACATTTCAGGCTCTAACTTCAAAAATCATGCAAAACACTTCTAACACCTTCAGATATGTTTCTCTGTGTTGCAAAATAGGTTTTATTCATGCACAGACTGCAATTTAAATTTTTGGCCGAGTTTCAGCTTGCATTACCAGAACCAAGTTTGTTATGTGCTGAAACGCTGTTTTCTGACATTTCAGGCTCTAACTTCAAAAATCATGCAAAACACTTCTAACACCTTCAGATATGTTTCTCTGTGTTGAAAAATAGGTTTTATTCATGCACAGACTGCAATTTTAATTTTTGGCCGAGTTTCAGCTTGCATTACCAGAACCAAGTTTGTTATGTGCTGAAACGCTGTTTTCTGACATTTCAGGCTCTAACTTCAAAAATCATGCAAAACACTTCTAACACCTTCAGATATGTTTCTCTGTGTTGCAAAATAGGTTTTATTCATGCACAGACTGCAATTTTAATTTTTGGCCGAGTTTCAGCTTGCATTGCCTGAACCGAGTTTGTTATGTGCTGAAACGCCGTTTTCTGACATTTCAGGCTCTAACTTCAAAAATCATGCAAAACACTTCTAACACCTTCAGATATGTTTCTCTGTGTTGCAAAATAGGTTTTATTCATGCACAGACTGCAATTTTAATTTTGGACCGAGTTTCAGCTTGCATTGCCAGAACCAAGTTTGTTATGTGCTGAAAAGCCTTTTTCTGACATTTCAGGCTCTAACTTCAAAAATCATGCAAAACACTTCTAACACCTTCAGATTTGTTTCTCTGTGTTGCAAAATAGGTTTTATTCATGCACAGACTGCAATTTTAATTTTGGACCGAGTTTCAGCTTGCATTGCCAGAACCAAGTTTGTTAAGTGCTGAAACGCTGTTTTCTGACATTTCAGGCTCTAACTTCAAAAATCATGCAAAACACTTCTAACACCTTCAGATATGTTTCTCTGTGTTGAAAAATAGGTTTTATTCATGCACAGACTGCAATTTTAATTTTGGGCCGAGTTTCAACTTGCATTGCCTGAACCAAGTTTGTTATGTGCTGAAACGGCGTTTTCTGACATTTCAGGCTCTAACTTCAAAAATCATGCAAAACACTTCTAACACCTTCAGATATGTTTCTCTGTGTTGAAAAATAGGTTTTATTCATGCACAGACTGCAATTTTAATTTTTGGCCGAGTTTCAGCTTGCATTACCAGAACCAAGTTTGTTATGTGCTGAAATGCTGTTTTCTGACATTTCAGGCTCTAACTTCAAAAATCATGCAAAACACTTCTAACACCTTCAGATATGTTTCTCTGTGTTGAAAAATAGGTTTTGTTCATGCACAGACTGCAATTTTAATTTTTGGCCGAGTTTCAGCTTGCATTGCCTGAACCGAGTTTGTTATGTGCTGAAACGCCGTTTTCTGACATTTCAGGCTCTAACTTCAAAAATCATGCAAAACACTTCTAACACCTTCAGATTTGTTTCTCTGTGTTGCAAAATAGGTTTTATTCATGCACAGACTGCAATTTTAATTTTGGACCGAGTTTCAGCTTGCATTGCCAGAACCAAGTTTGTTAAGTGCTGAAACGCTGTTTTCTGACATTTCAGGCTCTAACTTCAAAAATCATGCAAAACACTTCTAACACCTTCAGATATGTTTCTCTGTGTTGAAAAATAGGTTTTATTCATGCACAGACTGCAATTTTAATTTTGGGCCGAGTTTCAGCTTGCATTGCCAGAACCAAGTTTGTTATGTGCTGAAAAGCCTTTTTCTGACATTTCAGGCTCTAACTTCAAAAATCATGCAAAACACTTCTAACACCTTCAGATTTGTTTCTCTGTGTTGCAAAATAGGTTTTATTCATGCACAGACTGCAATTTTAATTTTGGACCGAGTTTCAGCTTGAATTGCCAGAACCAAGTTTGTTAAGTGCTGAAACGCTGTTTTCTGACATTTCAGGCTCTAACTTCAAAAATCATGCAAAACACTTCTAACACCTTCAGATATGTTTCTCTGTGTTGAAAAATAGGTTTTATTCATGCACAGACTGCAATTTTAATTTTTGGCCGAGTTTCAGCTTGCATTGCCTGAACCAAGTTTGTTATGTGCTGAAACGGCGTTTTCTGACATTTTAGGCTCTAACTTCAAAAATCATGCAAAACACTTCTAACACCTTCAGATATGTTTCTCTGTGTTGCAAAATAGGTTTTATTCATGCACAGACTGCAATTTTAATTTTTGGCCGAGTTTCAGCTTGCATTACCAGAACCAAGTTTGTTATGTGCTGAAACGCTGTTTTCTGACATTTCAGGCTCTAACTTCAAAAATCATGCAAAACACTTCTAACACCTTCAGATATGTTTCTCTGTGTTGCAAAATAGGTTTTATTCATGCACAGACTGCAATTTAAATTTTTGGCCGAGTTTCAGCTTGAATTGCCTGAACCAAGTTTGTTATGTGCTAAAACGTCGTTTTCTGACATTTCAGGCTCTAACTTCAAAAATCATGCAAAACACTTCTAACACCTTCAGATATGTTTCTCTGTGTTGCAAAATAGGTTTTATTCATGCACAGACTGCAATTTTAATTTTTGGCCGAGTTTCAGCTTGCATTACCAGAACCAAGTTTGTTATGTGCTGAAACGCTGTTTTCTGACATTTCAGGCTCTAACTTCAAAAATCATGCAAAACACTTCTAACACCTTCAGATATGTTTCTCTGTGTTGCAAAATAGGTTTTATTCATGCACAGACTGCAATTTTAATTTTGGACCGAGTTTCAGCTTGCATTGCCAGAACCAAGTTTGTTATGTGCTGAAAAGCCTTTTGTTATGTGCTGAAACGGCGTTTTCTGACATTTTAGGCTCTAACTTCAAAAATCATGCAAAACACTTCTAACACCTTCAGATATGTTTCTCTGTGTTGTAAAATAGGTTTTATTCATGCACAGACTGCAATTTTAATTTTGGGCCGAGTTTCAGCTTGCATTGCCTGAACCAAGTTTGTTATGTGCTGAAACGGCGTTTTCTGACATTTCAGGCTCTAACTTCAAAAATCATGCAAAACACTTCTAACACCTTTAGATATGTTTCTCTGTGTTGCAAAATAGGTTTTATTCATGCACAGACTGCAATTTTAATTTTGGGCCGAGTTTCAGCTTGCATTGCCTGAACCGAGTTTGTTATGTGCTGAAACGCCGTTTTCTGACATTTCAGGCTCTAACTTCAAAAATCATGCAAAACACTTCTAACACCTTCAGATATGTTTCTCTGTGTTGAAAAATAGGTTTTATTCATGCACAGACTGCAATTTTAATTTTTGGCCGAGTTTCAGCTTGCATTGCCTGAACCGAGTTTGTTATGTGCTGAAACGCCGTTTTCTGACATTTCAGGCTCTAACTTCAAAAATCATGCAAAACACTTCTAACACCTTCAGATATGTTTCTCTGTGTTGAAAAATAGGTTTTATTCATGCACAGACTGCAATTTTAATTTTGGACCGAGTTTCAGCTTGCATTGCCTGAACCGAGTTTGTTATGTGCTGAAACGCCGTTTTCTGACATTTCAGGCTCTAACTTCAAAAATCATGCAAAACACTTCTAACACCTTCAGATATGTTTCTCTGTGTTGCAAAATAGGTTTTATTCATGCACAGACTGCAATTTAAATTTTTGGCCGAGTTTCAGCTTGCATTACCAGAACCAAGTTTGTTATGTGCTGAAACGCTGTTTTCTGACATTTCAGGCTCTAACTTCAAAAATCATGCAAAACACTTCTAACACCTTCAGATATGTTTCTCTGTGTTGAAAAATAGGTTTTATTCATGCACAGACTGCAATTTTAATTTTTGGCCGAGTTTCAGCTTGCATTACCAGAACCAAGTTTGTTATGTGCTGAAACGCTGTTTTCTGACATTTCAGGCTCTAACTTCAAAAATCATGCAAAACACTTCTAACACCTTCAGATATGTTTCTCTGTGTTGCAAAATAGGTTTTATTCATGCACAGACTGCAATTTTAATTTTTGGCCGAGTTTCAGCTTGCATTGCCTGAACCGAGTTTGTTATGTGCTGAAACGCCGTTTTCTGACATTTCAGGCTCTAACTTCAAAAATCATGCAAAACACTTCTAACACCTTCAGATATGTTTCTCTGTGTTGCAAAATAGGTTTTATTCATGCACAGACTGCAATTTTAATTTTTGGCCGAGTTTCAGCTTGCATTGCCTGAACCGAGTTTGTTATGTGCTGAAACGCCGTTTTCTGACATTTCAGGCTCTAACTTCAAAAATCATGCAAAACACTTCTAACACCTTCAGATATGTTTCTCTGTGTTGCAAAATAGGTTTTATTCATGCACAGACTGCAATTTTAATTTTTGGCCGAGTTTCAGCTTGCATTACCAGAACCAAGTTTGTTATGTGCTGAAATGCTGTTTTCTGACATTTCAGGCTCTAACTTCAAAAATCATGCAAAACACTTCTAACACCTTCAGATATATTTCTCTGTGTTGCAAAATAGGTTTTATTCATGCACAGACTGCAATTTTAATTTTTGGCCGAGTTTCAGCTTGCATTACCAGAACCAAGTTTGTTATGTGCTGAAACGCTGTTTTCTGACATTTCAGGCTCTAACTTCAAAAATCATGCAAAACACTTCTAACACCTTCAGATATGTTTCTCTGTGTTGAAAAATAGGTTTTATTCATGCACAGACTACAAATTTTAATTTTTGGCCGAGTTTCAGCTTGCATTGCCTGAACCGAGTTTGTTATGTGCTGAAACGCCGTTTTCTGACATTTCAGGCTCTAACTTCAAAAATCATGCAAAACACTTCTAACACCTTCAGATATGTTTCTCTGTGTTGAAAAATAGGTTTTATTCATGCACAGACTGCAATTTTAATTTTTGGCCGAGTTTCAGCTTGCATTGCCTGAACCGAGTTTGTTATGTGCTGAAACGCCGTTTTCTGACATTTCAGGCTCTAACTTCAAAAATCATGCAAAACACTTCTAACACCTTCAGATATGTTTCTCTGTGTTGCAAAATAGGTTTTATTCATGCACAGACTGCAATTTTAATTTTTGGCCGAGTTTCAGCTTGCATTACCAGAACCAAGTTTGTTATGTGCTGAAACGCTGTTTTCTGACATTTCAGGCTCTAACTTCAAAAATCATGCAAAACACTTCTAACACCTTCAGATATGTTTCTCTGTGTTGCAAAATAGGTTTTATTCATGCACAGACTGCAATTTAAATTTTTGGCCGAGTTTCAGCTTGAATTGCCTGAACCAAGTTTGTTATGTGCTAAAACGTCGTTTTCTGACATTTCAGGCTCTAACTTCAAAAATCATGCAAAACACTTCTAACACCTTCAGATATGTTTCTCTGTGTTGCAAAATCGGTTTTATTCATGCACAGACTGCAATTTTAATTTTTGGCCGAGTTTCAGCTTGCATTACCAGAATCAAGTTTGTTATGTGCTGAAACGCTGTTTTCTGACATTTCAGGCTCTAACTTCAAAAATCATGCAAAACACTTCTAACACCTTCAGATATGTTTCTCTGTGTTGCAAAATAGGTTTTATTCATGCACAGACTGCAATTTTAATTTTGGACCGAGTTTCAGCTTGCATTGCCAGAACCAAGTTTGTTATGTGCTGAAAAGCCTTTTTCTGACATTTCAGGCTCTAACTTCAAAAATCATGCAAAACACTTCTAACACCTTCAGATTTGTTTCTCTGTGTTGCAAAATAGGTTTTATTCATGCACAGACTGCAATTTTAATTTTGGACCGAGTTTCAGCTTGCATTGCCAGAACCAAGTTTGTTAAGTGCTGAAACGCTGTTTTCTGACATTTCAGGCTCTAACTTCAAAAATCATGCAAAACACTTCTAACACCTTCAGATATGTTTCTCTGTGTTGAAAAATAGGTTTTATTCATGCACAGACTGCAATTTTAATTTTGGGCCGAGTTTCAGCTTGCATTGCCTGAACCAAGTTTGTTATGTGCTGAAACGGCGTTTTCTGACATTTCAGGCTCTAACTTCAAAAATCATGCAAAACACTTCTAACACCTTCAGATATGTTTCTCTGTGTTGAAAAATAGGTTTTATTCATGCACAGACTGCAATTTTAATTTTTGGCCGAGTTTCAGCTTGCATTGCCTGAACCGAGTTTGTTATGTGCTGAAACGCCGTTTTCTGACATTTCAGGCTCTAACTTCAAAAATCATGCAAAACACTTCTAACACCTTCAGATATGTTTCTCTGTGTTGCAAAATAGGTTTTATTCATGCACAGACTGCAATTTTAATTTTTGGCCGAGTTTCAGCTTGCATTACCAGAACCAAGTTTGTTATGTGCTGAAATGCTGTTTTCTGACATTTCAGGCTCTAACTTCAAAAATCATGCAAAACACTTCTAACACCTTCAGATATGTTTCTCTGTGTTGAAAAATAGGTTTTGTTCATGCACAGACTGCAATTTTAATTTTTGGCCGAGTTTCAGCTTGCATTGCCTGAACCGAGTTTGTTATGTGCTGAAACGCCGTTTTCTGACATTTCAGGCTCTAACTTCAAAAATCATGCAAAACACTTCTAACACCTTCAGATTTGTTTCTCTGTGTTGCAAAATAGGTTTTATTCATGCACAGACTGCAATTTTAATTTTGGACCGAGTTTCAGCTTGCATTGCCAGAACCAAGTTTGTTAAGTGCTGAAACGCTGTTTTCTGACATTTCAGGCTCTAACTTCAAAAATCATGCAAAACACTTCTAACACCTTCAGATATGTTTCTCTGTGTTGAAAAATAGGTTTTATTCATGCACAGACTGCAATTTTAATTTTGGGCCGAGTTTCAGCTTGCATTGCCAGAACCAAGTTTGTTATGTGCTGAAAAGCCTTTTTCTGACATTTCAGGCTCTAACTTCAAAAATCATGCAAAACACTTCTAACACCTTCAGATTTGTTTCTCTGTGTTGCAAAATAGGTTTTATTCATGCACAGACTGCAATTTTAATTTTGGACCGAGTTTCAGCTTGCATTGCCAGAACCAAGTTTGTTAAGTGCTGAAACGCTGTTTTCTGACATTTCAGGCTCTAACTTCAAAAATCATGCAAAACACTTCTAACACCTTCAGATATGTTTCTCTGTGTTGAAAAATAGGTTTTATTCATGCACAGACTGCAATTTTAATTTTGGGCCGAGTTTCAGCTTGCATTGCCTGAACCAAGTTTGTTATGTGCTGAAACGGCGTTTTCTGACATTTCAGGCTCTAACTTCAAAAATCATGCAAAACACTTCTAACACCTTTAGATATGTTTCTCTGTGTTGCAAAATAGGTTTTATTCATGCACAGACTGCAATTTTAATTTTGGGCCGAGTTTCAGCTTGCATTGCCTGAACCGAGTTTGTTATGTGCTGAAACGCCGTTTTCTGACATTTCAGGCTCTAACTTCAAAAATCATGCAAAACACTTCTAACACCTTCAGATATGTTTCTCTGTGTTGAAAAATAGGTTTTATTCATGCACAGACTGCAATTTTAATTTTTGGCCGAGTTTCAGCTTGCATTGCCTGAACCGAGTTTGTTATGTGCTGAAACGCCGTTTTCTGACATTTCAGGCTCTAACTTCAAAAATCATGCAAAACACTTCTAACACCTTCAGATATGTTTCTCTGTGTTGAAAAATAGGTTTTATTCATGCACAGACTGCAATTTTAATTTTGGACCGAGTTTCAGCTTGCATTGCCTGAACCGAGTTTGTTATGTGCTGAAACGCCGTTTTCTGACATTTCAGGCTCTAACTTCAAAAATCATGCAAAACACTTCTAACACCTTCAGATATGTTTCTCTGTGTTGCAAAATAGGTTTTATTCATGCACAGACTGCAATTTAAATTTTTGGCCGAGTTTCAGCTTGCATTACCAGAACCAAGTTTGTTATGTGCTGAAACGCTGTTTTCTGACATTTCAGGCTCTAACTTCAAAAATCATGCAAAACACTTCTAACACCTTCAGATATGTTTCTCTGTGTTGAAAAATAGGTTTTATTCATGCACAGACTGCAATTTTAATTTTTGGCCGAGTTTCAGCTTGCATTACCAGAACCAAGTTTGTTATGTGCTGAAACGCTGTTTTCTGACATTTCAGGCTCTAACTTCAAAAATCATGCAAAACACTTCTAACACCTTCAGATATGTTTCTCTGTGTTGCAAAATAGGTTTTATTCATGCACAGACTGCAATTTTAATTTTTGGCCGAGTTTCAGCTTGCATTGCCTGAACCGAGTTTGTTATGTGCTGAAACGCCGTTTTCTGACATTTCAGGCTCTAACTTCAAAAATCATGCAAAACACTTCTAACACCTTCAGATATGTTTCTCTGTGTTGCAAAATAGGTTTTATTCATGCACAGACTGCAATTTTAATTTTGGACCGAGTTTCAGCTTGCATTGCCAGAACCAAGTTTGTTATGTGCTGAAAAGCCTTTTTCTGACATTTCAGGCTCTAACTTCAAAAATCATGCAAAACACTTCTAACACCTTCAGATTTGTTTCTCTGTGTTGCAAAATAGGTTTTATTCATGCACAGACTGCAATTTTAATTTTGGACCGAGTTTCAGCTTGCATTGCCAGAACCAAGTTTGTTAAGTGCTGAAACGCTGTTTTCTGACATTTCAGGCTCTAACTTCAAAAATCATGCAAAACACTTCTAACACCTTCAGATATGTTTCTCTGTGTTGAAAAATAGGTTTTATTCATGCACAGACTGCAATTTTAATTTTGGGCCGAGTTTCAACTTGCATTGCCTGAACCAAGTTTGTTATGTGCTGAAACGGCGTTTTCTGACATTTCAGGCTCTAACTTCAAAAATCATGCAAAACACTTCTAACACCTTCAGATATGTTTCTCTGTGTTGAAAAATAGGTTTTATTCATGCACAGACTGCAATTTTAATTTTTGGCCGAGTTTCAGCTTGCATTACCAGAACCAAGTTTGTTATGTGCTGAAATGCTGTTTTCTGACATTTCAGGCTCTAACTTCAAAAATCATGCAAAACACTTCTAACACCTTCAGATATGTTTCTCTGTGTTGAAAAATAGGTTTTGTTCATGCACAGACTGCAATTTTAATTTTTGGCCGAGTTTCAGCTTGCATTGCCTGAACCGAGTTTGTTATGTGCTGAAACGCCGTTTTCTGACATTTCAGGCTCTAACTTCAAAAATCATGCAAAACACTTCTAACACCTTCAGATTTGTTTCTCTGTGTTGCAAAATAGGTTTTATTCATGCACAGACTGCAATTTTAATTTTGGACCGAGTTTCAGCTTGCATTGCCAGAACCAAGTTTGTTAAGTGCTGAAACGCTGTTTTCTGACATTTCAGGCTCTAACTTCAAAAATCATGCAAAACACTTCTAACACCTTCAGATATGTTTCTCTGTGTTGAAAAATAGGTTTTATTCATGCACAGACTGCAATTTTAATTTTGGGCCGAGTTTCAGCTTGCATTGCCAGAACCAAGTTTGTTATGTGCTGAAAAGCCTTTTTCTGACATTTCAGGCTCTAACTTCAAAAATCATGCAAAACACTTCTAACACCTTCAGATTTGTTTCTCTGTGTTGCAAAATAGGTTTTATTCATGCACAGACTGCAATTTTAATTTTGGACCGAGTTTCAGCTTGAATTGCCAGAACCAAGTTTGTTAAGTGCTGAAACGCTGTTTTCTGACATTTCAGGCTCTAACTTCAAAAATCATGCAAAACACTTCTAACACCTTCAGATATGTTTCTCTGTGTTGAAAAATAGGTTTTATTCATGCACAGACTGCAATTTTAATTTTTGGCCGAGTTTCAGCTTGCATTGCCTGAACCAAGTTTGTTATGTGCTGAAACGGCGTTTTCTGACATTTTAGGCTCTAACTTCAAAAATCATGCAAAACACTTCTAACACCTTCAGATATGTTTCTCTGTGTTGTAAAATAGGTTTTATTCATGCACAGACTGCAATTTTAATTTTGGGCCGAGTTTCAGCTTGCATTGCCTGAACCAAGTTTGTTATGTGCTGAAACGGCGTTTTCTGACATTTCAGGCTCTAACTTCAAAAATCATGCAAAACACTTCTAACACCTTTAGATATGTTTCTCTGTGTTGCAAAATAGGTTTTATTCATGCACAGACTGCAATTTTAATTTTTTGCCGAGTTTCAGCTTGCATTGCCTGAACCGAGTTTGTTATGTGCTGAAACGCCGTTTTCTGACATTTCAGGCTCTAACTTCAAAAATCATGCAAAACACTTCTAACACCTTCAGATATGTTTCTCTGTGTTGAAAAATAGGTTTTATTCATGCACAGACTGCAATTTTAATTTTTGGCCGAGTTTCAGCTTGCATTGCCTGAACCGAGTTTGTTATGTGCTGAAACGCCGTTTTCTGACATTTCAGGCTCTAACTTCAAAAATCATGCAAAACACTTCTAACACCTTCAGATATGTTTCTCTGTGTTGAAAAATAGGTTTTATTCATGCACAGACTGCAATTTTAATTTTGGACCGAGTTTCAGCTTGCATTGCCTGAACCGAGTTTGTTATGTGCTGAAACGCCGTTTTCTGACATTTCAGGCTCTAACTTCAAAAATCATGCAAAACACTTCTAACACCTTCAGATATGTTTCTCTGTGTTGCAAAATAGGTTTTATTCATGCACAGACTGCAATTTTAATTTTTGGCCGAGTTTCAGCTTGCATTACCAGAACCAAGTTTGTTATGTGCTGAAACGCTGTTTTCTGACATTTCAGGCTCTAACTTCAAAAATCATGCAAAACACTTCTAACACCTTCAGATATGTTTCTCTGTGTTGAAAAATAGGTTTTATTCATGCACAGACTGCAATTTTAATTTTTGGCCGAGTTTCAGCTTGCATTACCAGAACCGAGTTTGTTATGTGCTGAAACGGCGTTTTCTGACATTTCAGGCTCTAACTTAAAAAAATCATGCAAAACACTTCTAACACCTTCAGATATGTTTCTCTGTGTTGCAAAATAGGTTTTATTCATGCACAGACTGCAATTTTAATTTTTGGCCGAGTTTCAGCTTGCATTGCCTGAACCGAGTTTGTTATGTGCTGAAACGCCGTTTTCTGACATTTCAGGCTCTAACTTCAAAAATCATGCAAAACACTTCTAACACCTTCAGATATGTTTCTCTGTGTTGCAAAATAGGTTTTATTCATGCACAGACTGCAATTTTAATTTTGGACCGAGTTTCAGCTTGCATTGCCAGAACCAAGTTTGTTATGTGCTGAAAAGCCTTTTTCTGACATTTCAGGCTCTAACTTCAAAAATCATGCAAAACACTTCTAACACCTTCAGATATATTTCTCTGTGTTGCAAAATAGGTTTTATTCATGCACAGACTGCAATTTTAATTTTTGGCCGAGTTTCAGCTTGCATTACCAGAACCAAGTTTGTTATGTGCTGAAAAGCCGTTTTCTGACATTTCAGGCTCTAACTTCAAAAATCATGCAAAACACTTCTAACACCTTTAGATATGTTTCTCTGTGTTGCAAAATAGGTTTTATTCATGCACAGACTGCAATTTTAATTTTGGGCCGAGTTTCAGCTTGCATTGCCTGAACCAAGTCTGTTATGTGCTGAAACGCCGTTTTCTGGCATTTCAGGCTCTAACTTCAAAAATCATGCAAAACACTTCTAACACCTTCAGATATGTTTCTCTGTGTTGCAAAATAGGTTTTATTCATGCACAGACTGCAATTTTAATTTTGGACCGAGTTTCAGCTTGCATTGCCAGAACCAAGTTTGTTAAGTGCTGAAACGCTGTTTTCTGACATTTCAGGCTCTAACTTCAAAAATCATGCAAAACACTTCTAACACCTTCAGATTTGTTTCTCTGTGTTGCAAAATAGGTTTTATTCATGCACAGACTGCAATTTTAATTTTGGACCGAGTTTCAGCTTGCATTGCCAGAACCAAGTTTGTTAAGTGCTGAAACGCTGTTTTCTGACATTTCAGGCTCTAACTTCAAAAATCATGCAAAACACTTCTAACACCTTCAGATATGTTTCTCTGTGTTGAAAAATAGGTTTTATTCATGCACAGACTGCAATTTTAATTTTTGGCCGAGTTTCAGCTTGCATTGCCTGAACCGAGTTTGTTATGTGCTGAAACGCCGTTTTCTGACATTTCAGGCTCTAACTTCAAAAATCATGCAAAACACTTCTAACACCTTCAGATATGTTTCTCTGTGTTGAAAAATAGGTTTTATTCATGCACAGACTGCAATTTTAATTTTTGGCCGAGTTTCAGCTTGCATTACCAGAACCGAGTTTGTTATGTGCTGAAACGGCGTTTTCTGACATTTCAGGCTCTAACTTAAAAAAATCATGCAAAACACTTCTAACACCTTCAGATATGTTTCTCTGTGTTGCAAAATAGGTTTTATTCATGCACAGACTGCAATTTTAATTTTTGGCCGAGTTTCAGCTTGCATTGCCTGAACCGAGTTTGTTATGTGCTGAAACGCCGTTTTCTGACATTTCAGGCTCTAACTTCAAAAATCATGCAAAACACTTCTAACACCTTCAGATATGTTTCTCTGTGTTGCAAAATAGGTTTTATTCATGCACAGACTGCAATTTTAATTTTGGACCGAGTTTCAGCTTGCATTGCCAGAACCAAGTTTGTTATGTGCTGAAAAGCCTTTTTCTGACATTTCAGGCTCTAACTTCAAAAATCATGCAAAACACTTCTAACACCTTCAGATATATTTCTCTGTGTTGCAAAATAGGTTTTATTCATGCACAGACTGCAATTTTAATTTTTGGCCGAGTTTCAGCTTGCATTACCAGAACCAAGTTTGTTATGTGCTGAAACGCTGTTTTCTGACATTTCAGGCTCTAACTTCAAAAATCATGCAAAACACTTCTAACACCTTCAGATATGTTTCTCTGTGTTGAAAAATAGGTTTTATTCATGCACAGACTACAAATTTTAATTTTTGGCCGAGTTTCAGCTTGCATTGCCTGAACCGAGTTTGTTATGTGCTGAAACGCCGTTTTCTGACATTTCAGGCTCTAACTTCAAAAATCATGCAAAACACTTCTAACACCTTCAGATATGTTTCTCTGTGTTGAAAAATAGGTTTTATTCATGCACAGACTGCAATTTTAATTTTTGGCCGAGTTTCAGCTTGCATTGCCTGAACCGAGTTTGTTATGTGCTGAAACGCCGTTTTCTGACATTTCAGGCTCTAACTTAAAAAAATCATGCAAAACACTTCTAACACCTTCAGATATGTTTCTCTGTGTTGCAAAATAGGTTTTATTCATGCACAGACTGCAATTTTAATTTTTGGCCGAGTTTCAGCTTGCATTGCCTGAACCGAGTTTGTTATGTGCTGAAACGCCGTTTTCTGACATTTCAGGCTCTAACTTCAAAAATCATGCAAAACACTTCTAACACCTTCAGATATGTTTCTCTGTGTTGCAAAATAGGTTTTATTCATGCACAGACTGCAATTTTAATTTTTGGCCGAGTTTCAGCTTGCATTACCAGAACCAAGTTTGTTATGTGCTGAAACGCTGTTTTCTGACATTTCAGGCTCTAACTTCAAAAATCATGCAAAACACTTCTAACACCTTCAGATATGTTTCTCTGTGTTGAAAAATAGGTTTTATTCATGCACAGACTGCAATTTTAATTTTTGGCCGAGTTTCAGCTTGCATTACCAGAACCAAGTTTGTTATGTGCTGAAACGGCGTTTTCTGACATTTCAGGCTCTAACTTAAAAAAATCATGCAAAACACTTCTAACACCTTCAGATATGTTTCTCTGTGTTGAAAAATAGGTTTTATTCATGCACAGACTGCAATTTTAATTTTTGGCCGAGTTTCAGCTTGCATTGCCTGAACCGAGTTTGTTATGTGCTGAAACGCCGTTTTCTGACATTTCAGGCTCTAACTTCAAAAATCATGCAAAACACTTCTAACACCTTCAGATATGTTTCTCTGTGTTGCAAAATAGGTTTTATTCATGCACAGACTGCAATTTTAATTTTTGGCCGAGTTTCAGCTTGCATTGCCTGAACCGAGTTTGTTATGTGCTGAAACGCCGTTTTCTGACATTTCAGGCTCTAACTTCAAAAATCATGCAAAACACTTCTAACACCTTCAGATATGTTTCTCTGTGTTGCAAAATAGGTTTTATTCATGCACAGACTGCAATTTTAATTTTGGACCGAGTTTCAGCTTGCATTGCCAGAACCAAGTTTGTTATGTGCTGAAAAGCCTTTTTCTGACATTTCAGGCTCTAACTTCAAAAATCATGCAAAACACTTCTAACACCTTCAGATATATTTCTCTGTGTTGCAAAATAGGTTTTATTCATGCACAGACTGCAATTTTAATTTTTGGCCGAGTTTCAGCTTGCATTACCAGAACCAAGTTTGTTATGTGCTGAAAAGCCGTTTTCTGACATTTCAGGCTCTAACTTCAAAAATCATGCAAAACACTTCTAACACCTTTAGATATGTTTCTCTGTGTTGCAAAATAGGTTTTATTCATGCACAGACTGCAATTTTAATTTTGGGCCGAGTTTCAGCTTGCATTGCCTGAACCAAGTCTGTTATGTGCTGAAACGCCGTTTTCTGGCATTTCAGGCTCTAACTTCAAAAATCATGCAAAACACTTCTAACACCTTCAGATATGTTTCTCTGTGTTGCAAAATAGGTTTTATTCATGCACAGACTGCAATTTTAATTTTGGACCGAGTTTCAGCTTGCATTGCCAGAACCAAGTTTGTTAAGTGCTGAAACGCTGTTTTCTGACATTTCAGGCTCTAACTTCAAAAATCATGCAAAACACTTCTAATACCTTCAGATATGTTTCTCTGTGTTGCAAAATAGGTTTTATTCATGCACAGACTGCAATTTTAATTTTTGGCCGAGTTTCAGCTTGCATTGCCAGAACCAAGTTTGTTATGTGCTGAAAAGCCTTTTTCTGACATTTCAGGCTCTAACTTCAAAAATCATGCAAAACACTTCTAACACCTTCAGATTTGTTTCTCTGTGTTGCAAAATAGGTTTTATTCATGCACAGACTGCAATTTTAATTTTGGACCGAGTTTCAGCTTGCATTGCCAGAACCAAGTTTGTTAAGTGCTGAAACGCTGTTTTCTGACATTTCAGGCTCTAACTTCAAAAATCATGCAAAACACTTCTAACACCTTCAGATATGTTTCTCTGTGTTGAAAAATAGGTTTTATTCATGCACAGACTGCAATTTTAATTTTTGGCCGAGTTTCAGCTTGCATTGCCTGAACCGAGTTTGTTATGTGCTGAAACGCCGTTTTCTGACATTTCAGGCTCTAACTTCAAAAATCATGCAAAACACTTCTAACACCTTCAGATATGTTTCTCTGTGTTGAAAAATAGGTTTTATTCATGCACAGACTGCAATTTTAATTTTTGGCCGAGTTTCAGCTTGCATTACCAGAACCGAGTTTGTTATGTGCTGAAACGGCGTTTTCTGACATTTCAGGCTCTAACTTAAAAAAATCATGCAAAACACTTCTAACACCTTCAGATATGTTTCTCTGTGTTGCAAAATAGGTTTTATTCATGCACAGACTGCAATTTTAATTTTTGGCCGAGTTTCAGCTTGCATTGCCTGAACCGAGTTTGTTATGTGCTGAAACGCCGTTTTCTGACATTTCAGGCTCTAACTTCAAAAATCATGCAAAACACTTCTAACACCTTCAGATATGTTTCTCTGTGTTGCAAAATAGGTTTTATTCATGCACAGACTGCAATTTTAATTTTGGACCGAGTTTCAGCTTGCATTGCCAGAACCAAGTTTGTTATGTGCTGAAAAGCCTTTTTCTGACATTTCAGGCTCTAACTTCAAAAATCATGCAAAACACTTCTAACACCTTCAGATATATTTCTCTGTGTTGCAAAATAGGTTTTATTCATGCACAGACTGCAATTTTAATTTTTGGCCGAGTTTCAGCTTGCATTGCCTGAACCGAGTTTGTTATGTGCTGAAACGCCGTTTTCTGACATTTCAGGCTCTAACTTAAAAAAATCATGCAAAACACTTCTAACACCTTCAGATATGTTTCTCTGTGTTGCAAAATAGGTTTTATTCATGCACAGACTGCAATTTTAATTTTTGGCCGAGTTTCAGCTTGCATTGCCTGAACCGAGTTTGTTATGTGCTGAAACGCCGTTTTCTGACATTTCAGGCTCTAACTTCAAAAATCATGCAAAACACTTCTAACACCTTCAGATATGTTTCTCTGTGTTGCAAAATAGGTTTTATTCATGCACAGACTGCAATTTTAATTTTTGGCCGAGTTTCAGCTTGCATTACCAGAACCAAGTTTGTTATGTGCTGAAACGCTGTTTTCTGACATTTCAGGCTCTAACTTCAAAAATCATGCAAAACACTTCTAACACCTTCAGATATGTTTCTCTGTGTTGAAAAATAGGTTTTATTCATGCACAGACTGCAATTTTAATTTTTGGCCGAGTTTCAGCTTGCATTACCAGAACCAAGTTTGTTATGTGCTGAAACGGCGTTTTCTGACATTTCAGGCTCTAACTTAAAAAAATCATGCAAAACACTTCTAACACCTTCAGATATGTTTCTCTGTGTTGAAAAATAGGTTTTATTCATGCACAGACTGCAATTTTAATTTTTGGCCGAGTTTCAGCTTGCATTGCCTGAACCGAGTTTGTTATGTGCTGAAACGCCGTTTTCTGACATTTCAGGCTCTAACTTCAAAAATCATGCAAAACACTTCTAACACCTTCAGATATGTTTCTCTGTGTTGCAAAATAGGTTTTATTCATGCACAGACTGCAATTTTAATTTTTGGCCGAGTTTCAGCTTGCATTACCAGAACCAAGTTTGTTATGTGCTGAAATGCTGTTTTCTGACATTTCAGGCTCTAACTTCAAAAATCATGCAAAACACTTCTAACACCTTCAGATATGTTTCTCTGTGTTGAAAAATAGGTTTTGTTCATGCACAGACTGCAATTTTAATTTTTGGCCGAGTTTCAGCTTGCATTGCCTGAACCGAGTTTGTTATGTGCTGAAACGCCGTTTTCTGACATTTCAGGCTCTAACTTCAAAAATCATGCAAAACACTTCTAACACCTTCAGATTTGTTTCTCTGTGTTGCAAAATAGGTTTTATTCATGCACAGACTGCAATTTTAATTTTGGACCGAGTTTCAGCTTGCATTGCCAGAACCAAGTTTGTTAAGTGCTGAAACGCTGTTTTCTGACATTTCAGGCTCTAACTTCAAAAATCATGCAAAACACTTCTAACACCTTCAGATATGTTTCTCTGTGTTGAAAAATAGGTTTTATTCATGCACAGACTGCAATTTTAATTTTGGGCCGAGTTTCAGCTTGCATTGCCAGAACCAAGTTTGTTATGTGCTGAAAAGCCTTTTTCTGACATTTCAGGCTCTAACTTCAAAAATCATGCAAAACACTTCTAACACCTTCAGATTTGTTTCTCTGTGTTGCAAAATAGGTTTTATTCATGCACAGACTGCAATTTTAATTTTGGACCGAGTTTCAGCTTGCATTGCCAGAACCAAGTTTGTTAAGTGCTGAAACGCTGTTTTCTGACATTTCAGGCTCTAACTTCAAAAATCATGCAAAACACTTCTAACACCTTCAGATATGTTTCTCTGTGTTGAAAAATAGGTTTTATTCATGCACAGACTGCAATTTTAATTTTGGGCCGAGTTTCAGCTTGCATTGCCTGAACCAAGTTTGTTATGTGCTGAAACGGCGTTTTCTGACATTTCAGGCTCTAACTTCAAAAATCATGCAAAACACTTCTAACACCTTTAGATATGTTTCTCTGTGTTGCAAAATAGGTTTTATTCATGCACAGACTGCAATTTTAATTTTGGGCCGAGTTTCAGCTTGCATTGCCTGAACCGAGTTTGTTATGTGCTGAAACGCCGTTTTCTGACATTTCAGGCTCTAACTTCAAAAATCATGCAAAACACTTCTAACACCTTCAGATATGTTTCTCTGTGTTGAAAAATAGGTTTTATTCATGCACAGACTGCAATTTTAATTTTTGGCCGAGTTTCAGCTTGCATTGCCTGAACCGAGTTTGTTATGTGCTGAAACGCCGTTTTCTGACATTTCAGGCTCTAACTTCAAAAATCATGCAAAACACTTCTAACACCTTCAGATATGTTTCTCTGTGTTGAAAAATAGGTTTTATTCATGCACAGACTGCAATTTTAATTTTGGACCGAGTTTCAGCTTGCATTGCCTGAACCGAGTTTGTTATGTGCTGAAACGCCGTTTTCTGACATTTCAGGCTCTAACTTCAAAAATCATGCAAAACACTTCTAACACCTTCAGATATGTTTCTCTGTGTTGCAAAATAGGTTTTATTCATGCACAGACTGCAATTTAAATTTTTGGCCGAGTTTCAGCTTGCATTACCAGAACCAAGTTTGTTATGTGCTGAAACGCTGTTTTCTGACATTTCAGGCTCTAACTTCAAAAATCATGCAAAACACTTCTAACACCTTCAGATATGTTTCTCTGTGTTGAAAAATAGGTTTTATTCATGCACAGACTGCAATTTTAATTTTTGGCCGAGTTTCAGCTTGCATTACCAGAACCAAGTTTGTTATGTGCTGAAACGCTGTTTTCTGACATTTCAGGCTCTAACTTCAGAAATCATGCAAAACACTTCTAACACCTTCAGATATGTTTCTCTGTGTTGCAAAATAGGTTTTATTCATGCACAGACTGCAATTTTAATTTTTGGCCGAGTTTCAGCTTGCATTGCCTGAACCGAGTTTGTTATGTGCTGAAACGCCGTTTTCTGACATTTCAGGCTCTAACTTCAAAAATCATGCAAAACACTTCTAACACCTTCAGATATGTTTCTCTGTGTTGCAAAATAGGTTTTATTCATGCACAGACTGCAATTTTAATTTTGGACCGAGTTTCAGCTTGCATTGCCAGAACCAAGTTTGTTATGTGCTGAAAAGCCTTTTTCTGACATTTCAGGCTCTAACTTCAAAAATCATGCAAAACACTTCTAACACCTTCAGATTTGTTTCTCTGTGTTGCAAAATAGGTTTTATTCATGCACAGACTGCAATTTTAATTTTGGACCGAGTTTCAGCTTGCATTGCCAGAACCAAGTTTGTTAAGTGCTGAAACGCTGTTTTCTGACATTTCAGGCTCTAACTTCAAAAATCATGCAAAACACTTCTAACACCTTCAGATATGTTTCTCTGTGTTGAAAAATAGGTTTTATTCATGCACAGACTGCAATTTTAATTTTGGGCCGAGTTTCAACTTGCATTGCCTGAACCAAGTTTGTTATGTGCTGAAACGGCGTTTTCTGACATTTCAGGCTCTAACTTCAAAAATCATGCAAAACACTTCTAACACCTTCAGATATGTTTCTCTGTGTTGAAAAATAGGTTTTATTCATGCACAGACTGCAATTTTAATTTTTGGCCGAGTTTCAGCTTGCATTACCAGAACCAAGTTTGTTATGTGCTGAAATGCTGTTTTCTGACATTTCAGGCTCTAACTTCAAAAATCATGCAAAACACTTCTAACACCTTCAGATATGTTTCTCTGTGTTGAAAAATAGGTTTTGTTCATGCACAGACTGCAATTTTAATTTTTGGCCGAGTTTCAGCTTGCATTGCCTGAACCGAGTTTGTTATGTGCTGAAACGCCGTTTTCTGACATTTCAGGCTCTAACTTCAAAAATCATGCAAAACACTTCTAACACCTTCAGATTTGTTTCTCTGTGTTGCAAAATAGGTTTTATTCATGCACAGACTGCAATTTTAATTTTGGACCGAGTTTCAGCTTGCATTGCCAGAACCAAGTTTGTTAAGTGCTGAAACGCTGTTTTCTGACATTTCAGGCTCTAACTTCAAAAATGATGCAAAACACTTCTAACACCTTCAGATATGTTTCTCTGTGTTGAAAAATAGGTTTTATTCATGCACAGACTGCAATTTTAATTTTGGGCCGAGTTTCAGCTTGCATTGCCAGAACCAAGTTTGTTATGTGCTGAAAAGCCTTTTTCTGACATTTCAGGCTCTAACTTCAAAAATCATGCAAAACACTTCTAACACCTTCAGATTTGTTTCTCTGTGTTGCAAAATAGGTTTTATTCATGCACAGACTGCAATTTTAATTTTGGACCGAGTTTCAGCTTGAATTGCCAGAACCAAGTTTGTTAAGTGCTGAAACGCTGTTTTCTGACATTTCAGGCTCTAACTTCAAAAATCATGCAAAACACTTCTAACACCTTCAGATATGTTTCTCTGTGTTGAAAAATAGGTTTTATTCATGCACAGACTGCAATTTTAATTTTTGGCCGAGTTTCAGCTTGCATTGCCTGAACCAAGTTTGTTATGTGCTGAAACGGCGTTTTCTGACATTTTAGGCTCTAACTTCAAAAATCATGCAAAACACTTCTAACACCTTCAGATATGTTTCTCTGTGTTGTAAAATAGGTTTTATTCATGCACAGACTGCAATTTTAATTTTGGGCCGAGTTTCAGCTTGCATTGCCTGAACCAAGTTTGTTATGTGCTGAAACGGCGTTTTCTGACATTTCAGGCTCTAACTTCAAAAATCATGCAAAACACTTCTAACACCTTTAGATATGTTTCTCTGTGTTGCAAAATAGGTTTTATTCATGCACAGACTGCAATTTTAATTTTTTGCCGAGTTTCAGCTTGCATTGCCTGAACCGAGTTTGTTATGTGCTGAAACGCCGTTTTCTGACATTTCAGGCTCTAACTTCAAAAATCATGCAAAACACTTCTAACACCTTCAGATATGTTTCTCTGTGTTGAAAAATAGGTTTTATTCATGCACAGACTGCAATTTTAATTTTTGGCCGAGTTTCAGCTTGCATTGCCTGAACCGAGTTTGTTATGTGCTGAAACGCCGTTTTCTGACATTTCAGGCTCTAACTTCAAAAATCATGCAAAACACTTCTAACACCTTCAGATATGTTTCTCTGTGTTGAAAAATAGGTTTTATTCATGCACAGACTGCAATTTTAATTTTGGACCGAGTTTCAGCTTGCATTGCCTGAACCGAGTTTGTTATGTGCTGAAACGCCGTTTTCTGACATTTCAGGCTCTAACTTCAAAAATCATGCAAAACACTTCTAACACCTTCAGATATGTTTCTCTGTGTTGCAAAATAGGTTTTATTCATGCACAGACTGCAATTTTAATTTTTGGCCGAGTTTCAGCTTGCATTACCAGAACCAAGTTTGTTATGTGCTGAAACGCTGTTTTCTGACATTTCAGGCTCTAACTTCAAAAATCATGCAAAACACTTCTAACACCTTCAGATATGTTTCTCTGTGTTGAAAAATAGGTTTTATTCATGCACAGACTGCAATTTTAATTTTTGGCCGAGTTTCAGCTTGCATTACCAGAACCGAGTTTGTTATGTGCTGAAACGGCGTTTTCTGACATTTCAGGCTCTAACTTAAAAAAATCATGCAAAACACTTCTAACACCTTCAGATATGTTTCTCTGTGTTGCAAAATAGGTTTTATTCATGCACAGACTGCAATTTTAATTTTTGGCCGAGTTTCAGCTTGCATTGCCTGAACCGAGTTTGTTATGTGCTGAAACGCCGTTTTCTGACATTTCAGGCTCTAACTTCAAAAATCATGCAAAACACTTCTAACACCTTCAGATATGTTTCTCTGTGTTGCAAAATAGGTTTTATTCATGCACAGACTGCAATTTTAATTTTGGACCGAGTTTCAGCTTGCATTGCCAGAACCAAGTTTGTTATGTGCTGAAAAGCCTTTTTCTGACATTTCAGGCTCTAACTTCAAAAATCATGCAAAACACTTCTAACACCTTCAGATATATTTCTCTGTGTTGCAAAATAGGTTTTATTCATGCACAGACTGCAATTTTAATTTTTGGCCGAGTTTCAGCTTGCATTACCAGAACCAAGTTTGTTATGTGCTGAAAAGCCGTTTTCTGACATTTCAGGCTCTAACTTCAAAAATCATGCAAAACACTTCTAACACGTTTAGATATGTTTCTCTGTGTTGCAAAATAGGTTTTATTCATGCACAGACTGCAATTTTAATTTTGGGCCGAGTTTCAGCTTGCATTGCCTGAACCAAGTCTGTTATGTGCTGAAACGCCGTTTTCTGGCATTTCAGGCTCTAACTTCAAAAATCATGCAAAACACTTCTAACACCTTCAGATATGTTTCTCTGTGTTGCAAAATAGGTTTTATTCATGCACAGACTGCAATTTTAATTTTGGACCGAGTTTCAGCTTGCATTGCCAGAACCAAGTTTGTTAAGTGCTGAAACGCTGTTTTCTGACATTTCAGGCTCTAACTTCAAAAATCATGCAAAACACTTCTAACACCTTCAGATTTGTTTCTCTGTGTTGCAAAATAGGTTTTATTCATGCACAGACTGCAATTTTAATTTTGGACCGAGTTTCAGCTTGCATTGCCAGAACCAAGTTTGTTAAGTGCTGAAACGCTGTTTTCTGACATTTCAGGCTCTAACTTCAAAAATCATGCAAAACACTTCTAACACCTTCAGATATGTTTCTCTGTGTTGAAAAATAGGTTTTATTCATGCACAGACTGCAATTTTAATTTTTGGCCGAGTTTCAGCTTGCATTGCCTGAACCGAGTTTGTTATGTGCTGAAACGCCGTTTTCTGACATTTCAGGCTCTAACTTCAAAAATCATGCAAAACACTTCTAACACCTTCAGATATGTTTCTCTGTGTTGAAAAATAGGTTTTATTCATGCACAGACTGCAATTTTAATTTTTGGCCGAGTTTCAGCTTGCATTACCAGAACCGAGTTTGTTATGTGCTGAAACGGCGTTTTCTGACATTTCAGGCTCTAACTTAAAAAAATCATGCAAAACACTTCTAACACCTTCAGATATGTTTCTCTGTGTTGCAAAATAGGTTTTATTCATGCACAGACTGCAATTTTAATTTTTGGCCGAGTTTCAGCTTGCATTGCCTGAACCGAGTTTGTTATGTGCTGAAACGCCGTTTTCTGACATTTCAGGCTCTAACTTCAAAAATCATGCAAAACACTTCTAACACCTTCAGATATGTTTCTCTGTGTTGCAAAATAGGTTTTATTCATGCACAGACTGCAATTTTAATTTTGGACCGAGTTTCAGCTTGCATTGCCAGAACCAAGTTTGTTATGTGCTGAAAAGCCTTTTTCTGACATTTCAGGCTCTAACTTCAAAAATCATGCAAAACACTTCTAACACCTTCAGATATATTTCTCTGTGTTGCAAAATAGGTTTTATTCATGCACAGACTGCAATTTTAATTTTTGGCCGAGTTTCAGCTTGCATTACCAGAACCAAGTTTGTTATGTGCTGAAACGCTGTTTTCTGACATTTCAGGCTCTAACTTCAAAAATCATGCAAAACACTTCTAACACCTTCAGATATGTTTCTCTGTGTTGAAAAATAGGTTTTATTCATGCACAGACTACAAATTTTAATTTTTGGCCGAGTTTCAGCTTGCATTGCCTGAACCGAGTTTGTTATGTGCTGAAACGCCGTTTTCTGACATTTCAGGCTCTAACTTCAAAAATCATGCAAAACACTTCTAACACCTTCAGATATGTTTCTCTGTGTTGAAAAATAGGTTTTATTCATGCACAGACTGCAATTTTAATTTTTGGCCGAGTTTCAGCTTGCATTGCCTGAACCGAGTTTGTTATGTGCTGAAACGCCGTTTTCTGACATTTCAGGCTCTAACTTAAAAAAATCATGCAAAACACTTCTAACACCTTCAGATATGTTTCTCTGTGTTGCAAAATAGGTTTTATTCATGCACAGACTGCAATTTTAATTTTTGGCCGAGTTTCAGCTTGCATTGCCTGAACCGAGTTTGTTATGTGCTGAAACGCCGTTTTCTGACATTTCAGGCTCTAACTTCAAAAATCATGCAAAACACTTCTAACACCTTCAGATATGTTTCTCTGTGTTGCAAAATAGGTTTTATTCATGCACAGACTGCAATTTTAATTTTTGGCCGAGTTTCAGCTTGCATTACCAGAACCAAGTTTGTTATGTGCTGAAACGCTGTTTTCTGACATTTCAGGCTCTAACTTCAAAAATCATGCAAAACACTTCTAACACCTTCAGATATGTTTCTCTGTGTTGAAAAATAGGTTTTATTCATGCACAGACTGCAATTTTAATTTTTGGCCGAGTTTCAGCTTGCATTACCAGAACCAAGTTTGTTATGTGCTGAAACGGCGTTTTCTGACATTTCAGGCTCTAACTTAAAAAAATCATGCAAAACACTTCTAACACCTTCAGATATGTTTCTCTGTGTTGAAAAATAGGTTTTATTCATGCACAGACTGCAATTTTAATTTTTGGCCGAGTTTCAGCTTGCATTGCCTGAACCGAGTTTGTTATGTGCTGAAACGCCGTTTTCTGACATTTCAGGCTCTAACTTCAAAAATCATGCAAAACACTTCTAACACCTTCAGATATGTTTCTCTGTGTTGCAAAATAGGTTTTATTCATGCACAGACTGCAATTTTAATTTTTGGCCGAGTTTCAGCTTGCATTGCCTGAACCGAGTTTGTTATGTGCTGAAACGCCGTTTTCTGACATTTCAGGCTCTAACTTCAAAAATCATGCAAAACACTTCTAACACCTTCAGATATGTTTCTCTGTGTTGCAAAATAGGTTTTATTCATGCACAGACTGCAATTTTAATTTTGGACCGAGTTTCAGCTTGCATTGCCAGAACCAAGTTTGTTATGTGCTGAAAAGCCTTTTTCTGACATTTCAGGCTCTAACTTCAAAAATCATGCAAAACACTTCTAACACCTTCAGATATATTTCTCTGTGTTGCAAAATAGGTTTTATTCATGCACAGACTGCAATTTTAATTTTTGGCCGAGTTTCAGCTTGCATTACCAGAACCAAGTTTGTTATGTGCTGAAAAGCCGTTTTCTGACATTTCAGGCTCTAACTTCAAAAATCATGCAAAACACTTCTAACACCTTTAGATATGTTTCTCTGTGTTGCAAAATAGGTTTTATTCATGCACAGACTGCAATTTTAATTTTGGGCCGAGTTTCAGCTTGCATTGCCTGAACCAAGTCTGTTATGTGCTGAAACGCCGTTTTCTGGCATTTCAGGCTCTAACTTCAAAAATCATGCAAAACACTTCTAACACCTTCAGATATGTTTCTCTGTGTTGCAAAATAGGTTTTATTCATGCACAGACTGCAATTTTAATTTTGGACCGAGTTTCAGCTTGCATTGCCAGAACCAAGTTTGTTAAGTGCTGAAACGCTGTTTTCTGACATTTCAGGCTCTAACTTCAAAAATCATGCAAAACACTTCTAATACCTTCAGATATGTTTCTCTGTGTTGCAAAATAGGTTTTATTCATGCACAGACTGCAATTTTAATTTTTGGCCGAGTTTCAGCTTGCATTGCCAGAACCAAGTTTGTTATGTGCTGAAAAGCCTTTTTCTGACATTTCAGGCTCTAACTTCAAAAATCATGCAAAACACTTCTAACACCTTCAGATTTGTTTCTCTGTGTTGCAAAATAGGTTTTATTCATGCACAGACTGCAATTTTAATTTTGGACCGAGTTTCAGCTTGCATTGCCAGAACCAAGTTTGTTAAGTGCTGAAACGCTGTTTTCTGACATTTCAGGCTCTAACTTCAAAAATCATGCAAAACACTTCTAACACCTTCAGATATGTTTCTCTGTGTTGAAAAATAGGTTTTATTCATGCACAGACTGCAATTTTAATTTTTGGCCGAGTTTCAGCTTGCATTGCCTGAACCGAGTTTGTTATGTGCTGAAACGCCGTTTTCTGACATTTCAGGCTCTAACTTCAAAAATCATGCAAAACACTTCTAACACCTTCAGATATGTTTCTCTGTGTTGAAAAATAGGTTTTATTCATGCACAGACTGCAATTTTAATTTTTGGCCGAGTTTCAGCTTGCATTACCAGAACCGAGTTTGTTATGTGCTGAAACGGCGTTTTCTGACATTTCAGGCTCTAACTTAAAAAAATCATGCAAAACACTTCTAACACCTTCAGATATGTTTCTCTGTGTTGCAAAATAGGTTTTATTCATGCACAGACTGCAATTTTAATTTTTGGCCGAGTTTCAGCTTGCATTGCCTGAACCGAGTTTGTTATGTGCTGAAACGCCGTTTTCTGACATTTCAGGCTCTAACTTCAAAAATCATGCAAAACACTTCTAACACCTTCAGATATGTTTCTCTGTGTTGCAAAATAGGTTTTATTCATGCACAGACTGCAATTTTAATTTTGGACCGAGTTTCAGCTTGCATTGCCAGAACCAAGTTTGTTATGTGCTGAAAAGCCTTTTTCTGACATTTCAGGCTCTAACTTCAAAAATCATGCAAAACACTTCTAACACCTTCAGATATATTTCTCTGTGTTGCAAAATAGGTTTTATTCATGCACAGACTGCAATTTTAATTTTTGGCCGAGTTTCAGCTTGCATTGCCTGAACCGAGTTTGTTATGTGCTGAAACGCCGTTTTCTGACATTTCAGGCTCTAACTTAAAAAAATCATGCAAAACACTTCTAACACCTTCAGATATGTTTCTCTGTGTTGCAAAATAGGTTTTATTCATGCACAGACTGCAATTTTAATTTTTGGCCGAGTTTCAGCTTGCATTGCCTGAACCGAGTTTGTTATGTGCTGAAACGCCGTTTTCTGACATTTCAGGCTCTAACTTCAAAAATCATGCAAAACACTTCTAACACCTTCAGATATGTTTCTCTGTGTTGCAAAATAGGTTTTATTCATGCACAGACTGCAATTTTAATTTTTGGCCGAGTTTCAGCTTGCATTACCAGAACCAAGTTTGTTATGTGCTGAAACGCTGTTTTCTGACATTTCAGGCTCTAACTTCAAAAATCATGCAAAACACTTCTAACACCTTCAGATATGTTTCTCTGTGTTGAAAAATAGGTTTTATTCATGCACAGACTGCAATTTTAATTTTTGGCCGAGTTTCAGCTTGCATTACCAGAACCAAGTTTGTTATGTGCTGAAACGGCGTTTTCTGACATTTCAGGCTCTAACTTAAAAAAATCATGCAAAACACTTCTAACACCTTCAGATATGTTTCTCTGTGTTGAAAAATAGGTTTTATTCATGCACAGACTGCAATTTTAATTTTTGGCCGAGTTTCAGCTTGCATTGCCTGAACCGAGTTTGTTATGTGCTGAAACGCCGTTTTCTGACATTTCAGGCTCTAACTTCAAAAATCATGCAAAACACTTCTAACACCTTCAGATATGTTTCTCTGTGTTGCAAAATAGGTTTTATTCATGCACAGACTGCAATTTTAATTTTTGGCCGAGTTTCAGCTTGCATTACCAGAACCAAGTTTGTTATGTGCTGAAATGCTGTTTTCTGACATTTCAGGCTCTAACTTCAAAAATCATGCAAAACACTTCTAACACCTTCAGATATGTTTCTCTGTGTTGAAAAATAGGTTTTGTTCATGCACAGACTGCAATTTTAATTTTTGGCCGAGTTTCAGCTTGCATTGCCTGAACCGAGTTTGTTATGTGCTGAAACGCCGTTTTCTGACATTTCAGGCTCTAACTTCAAAAATCATGCAAAACACTTCTAACACCTTCAGATTTGTTTCTCTGTGTTGCAAAATAGGTTTTATTCATGCACAGACTGCAATTTTAATTTTGGACCGAGTTTCAGCTTGCATTGCCAGAACCAAGTTTGTTAAGTGCTGAAACGCTGTTTTCTGACATTTCAGGCTCTAACTTCAAAAATCATGCAAAACACTTCTAACACCTTCAGATATGTTTCTCTGTGTTGAAAAATAGGTTTTATTCATGCACAGACTGCAATTTTAATTTTGGGCCGAGTTTCAGCTTGCATTGCCAGAACCAAGTTTGTTATGTGCTGTAAAGCCTTTTTCTGACATTTCAGGCTCTAACTTCAAAAATCATGCAAAACACTTCTAACACCTTCAGATTTGTTTCTCTGTGTTGCAAAATAGGTTTTATTCATGCACAGACTGCAATTTTAATTTTGGACCGAGTTTCAGCTTGCATTGCCAGAACCAAGTTTGTTAAGTGCTGAAACGCTGTTTTCTGACATTTCAGGCTCTAACTTCAAAAATCATGCAAAACACTTCTAACACCTTCAGATATGTTTCTCTGTGTTGAAAAATAGGTTTTATTCATGCACAGACTGCAATTTTAATTTTTGGCCGAGTTTCAGCTTGCATTGCCTGAACCAAGTTTGTTATGTGCTGAAACGGCGTTTTCTGACATTTTAGGCTCTAACTTCAAAAATCATGCAAAACACTTCTAACACCTTCAGATATGTTTCTCTGTGTTGTAAAATAGGTTTTATTCATGCACAGACTGCAATTTTAATTTTGGGCCGAGTTTCAGCTTGCATTGCCTGAACCAAGTTTGTTATGTGCTGAAACGGCGTTTTCTGACATTTCAGGCTCTAACTTCAAAAATCATGCAAAACACTTCTAACACCTTTAGATATGTTTCTCTGTGTTGCAAAATAGGTTTTATTCATGCACAGACTGCAATTTTAATTTTGGGCCGAGTTTCAGCTTGCATTGCCTGAACCGAGTTTGTTATGTGCTGAAACGCCGTTTTCTGACATTTCAGGCTCTAACTTCAAAAATCATGCAAAACACTTCTAACACCTTCAGATATGTTTCTCTGTGTTGAAAAATAGGTTTTATTCATGCACAGACTGCAATTTTAATTTTTGGCCGAGTTTCAGCTTGCATTGCCTGAACCGAGTTTGTTATGTGCTGAAACGCCGTTTTCTGACATTTCAGGCTCTAACTTCAAAAATCATGCAAAACACTTCTAACACCTTCAGATATGTTTCTCTGTGTTGAAAAATAGGTTTTATTCATGCACAGACTGCAATTTTAATTTTGGACCGAGTTTCAGCTTGCATTGCCTGAACCGAGTTTGTTATGTGCTGAAACGCCGTTTTCTGACATTTCAGGCTCTAACTTCAAAAATCATGCAAAACACTTCTAACACCTTCAGATATGTTTCTCTGTGTTGCAAAATAGGTTTTATTCATGCACAGACTGCAATTTTAATTTTTGGCCGAGTTTCAGCTTGCATTACCAGAACCAAGTTTGTTATGTGCTGAAACGCTGTTTTCTGACATTTCAGGCTCTAACTTCAAAAATCATGCAAAACACTTCTAACACCTTCAGATATGTTTCTCTGTGTTGAAAAATAGGTTTTATTCATGCACAGACTGCAATTTTAATTTTTGGCCGAGTTTCAGCTTGCATTACCAGAACCAAGTTTGTTATGTGCTGAAACGGCGTTTTCTGACATTTCAGGCTCTAACTTAAAAAAATCATGCAAAACACTTCTAACACCTTCAGATATGTTTCTCTGTGTTGCAAAATAGGTTTTATTCATGCACAGACTGCAATTTTAATTTTTGGCCGAGTTTCAGCTTGCATTGCCTGAACCGAGTTTGTTATGTGCTGAAACGCCGTTTTCTGACATTTCAGGCTCTAACTTCAAAAATCATGCAAAACACTTCTAACACCTTCAGATATGTTTCTCTGTGTTGCAAAATAGGTTTTATTCATGCACAGACTGCAATTTTAATTTTGGACCGAGTTTCAGCTTGCATTGCCAGAACCAAGTTTGTTATGTGCTGAAAAGCCTTTTTCTGACATTTCAGGCTCTAACTTCAAAAATCATGCAAAACACTTCTAACACCTTCAGATATGTTTCTCTGTGTTGAAAAATAGGTTTTATTCATGCACAGACTGCAATTTTAATTTTTGGCCGAGTTTCAGCTTGCATTGCCTGAACCGAGTTTGTTATGTGCTGAAACGCCGTTTTCTGACATTTCAGGCTCTAACTTCAAAAATCATGCAAAACACTTCTAACACCTTCAGATATGTTTCTCTGTGTTGAAAAATAGGTTTTATTCATGCACAGACTGCAATTTTAATTTTGGACCGAGTTTCAGCTTGCATTGCCTGAACCGAGTTTGTTATGTGCTGAAACGCCGTTTTCTGACATTTCAGGCTCTAACTTCAAAAATCATGCAAAACACTTCTAACACCTTCAGATATGTTTCTCTGTGTTGCAAAATAGGTTTTATTCATGCACAGACTGCAATTTTAATTTTTGGCCGAGTTTCAGCTTGCATTACCAGAACCAAGTTTGTTATGTGCTGAAACGCTGTTTTCTGACATTTCAGGCTCTAACTTCAAAAATCATGCAAAACACTTCTAACACCTTCAGATATGTTTCTCTGTGTTGAAAAATAGGTTTTATTCATGCACAGACTGCAATTTTAATTTTTGGCCGAGTTTCAGCTTGCATTACCAGAACCAAGTTTGTTATGTGCTGAAACGGCGTTTTCTGACATTTCAGGCTCTAACTTAAAAAAATCATGCAAAACACTTCTAACACCTTCAGATATGTTTCTCTGTGTTGCAAAATAGGTTTTATTCATGCACAGACTGCAATTTTAATTTTTGGCCGAGTTTCAGCTTGCATTGCCTGAACCGAGTTTGTTATGTGCTGAAACGCCGTTTTCTGACATTTCAGGCTCTAACTTCAAAAATCATGCAAAACACTTCTAACACCTTCAGATATGTTTCTCTGTGTTGCAAAATAGGTTTTATTCATGCACAGACTGCAATTTTAATTTTGGACCGAGTTTCAGCTTGCATTGCCAGAACCAAGTTTGTTATGTGCTGAAAAGCCTTTTTCTGACATTTCAGGCTCTAACTTCAAAAATCATGCAAAACACTTCTAACACCTTCAGATATATTTCTCTGTGTTGCAAAATAGGTTTTATTCATGCACAGACTGCAATTTTAATTTTTGGCCGAGTTTCAGCTTGCATTACCAGAACCAAGTTTGTTATGTGCTGAAAAGCCGTTTTCTGACATTTCAGGCTCTAACTTCAAAAATCATGCAAAACACTTCTAACACCTTTAGATATGTTTCTCTGTGTTGCAAAATAGGTTTTATTCATGCACAGACTGCAATTTTAATTTTGGGCCGAGTTTCAGCTTGCATTGCCTGAACCAAGTCTGTTATGTGCTGAAACGCCGTTTTCTGGCATTTCAGGCTCTAACTTCAAAAATCATGCAAAACACTTCTAACACCTTCAGATATGTTTCTCTGTGTTGCAAAATAGGTTTTATTCATGCACAGACTGCAATTTTAATTTTGGACCGAGTTTCAGCTTGCATTGCCAGAACCAAGTTTGTTAAGTGCTGAAACGCTGTTTTCTGACATTTCAGGCTCTAACTTCAAAAATCATGCAAAACACTTCTAATACCTTCAGATATGTTTCTCTGTGTTGCAAAATAGGTTTTATTCATGCACAGACTGCAATTTTAATTTTTGGCCGAGTTTCAGCTTGCATTGCCAGAACCAAGTTTGTTATGTGCTGAAAAGCCTTTTTCTGACATTTCAGGCTCTAACTTCAAAAATCATGCAAAACACTTCTAACACCTTCAGATTTGTTTCTCTGTGTTGCAAAATAGGTTTTATTCATGCACAGACTGCAATTTTAATTTTGGACCGAGTTTCAGCTTGCATTGCCAGAACCAAGTTTGTTAAGTGCTGAAACGCTGTTTTCTGACATTTCAGGCTCTAACTTCAAAAATCATGCAAAACACTTCTAACACCTTCAGATATGTTTCTCTGTGTTGAAAAATAGGTTTTATTCATGCACAGACTGCAATTTTAATTTTTGGCCGAGTTTCAGCTTGCATTGCCTGAACCGAGTTTGTTATGTGCTGAAACGCCGTTTTCTGACATTTCAGGCTCTAACTTCAAAAATCATGCAAAACACTTCTAACACCTTCAGATATGTTTCTCTGTGTTGAAAAATAGGTTTTATTCATGCACAGACTGCAATTTTAATTTTTGGCCGAGTTTCAGCTTGCATTACCAGAACCGAGTTTGTTATGTGCTGAAACGGCGTTTTCTGACATTTCAGGCTCTAACTTAAAAAAATCATGCAAAACACTTCTAACACCTTCAGATATGTTTCTCTGTGTTGCAAAATAGGTTTTATTCATGCACAGACTGCAATTTTAATTTTTGGCCGAGTTTCAGCTTGCATTGCCTGAACCGAGTTTGTTATGTGCTGAAACGCCGTTTTCTGACATTTCAGGCTCTAACTTCAAAAATCATGCAAAACACTTCTAACACCTTCAGATATGTTTCTCTGTGTTGCAAAATAGGTTTTATTCATGCACAGACTGCAATTTTAATTTTGGACCGAGTTTCAGCTTGCATTGCCAGAACCAAGTTTGTTATGTGCTGAAAAGCCTTTTTCTGACATTTCAGGCTCTAACTTCAAAAATCATGCAAAACACTTCTAACACCTTCAGATATATTTCTCTGTGTTGCAAAATAGGTTTTATTCATGCACAGACTGCAATTTTAATTTTTGGCCGAGTTTCAGCTTGCATTACCAGAACCAAGTTTGTTATGTGCTGAAACGCTGTTTTCTGACATTTCAGGCTCTAACTTCAAAAATCATGCAAAACACTTCTAACACCTTCAGATATGTTTCTCTGTGTTGAAAAATAGGTTTTATTCATGCACAGACTACAAATTTTAATTTTTGGCCGAGTTTCAGCTTGCATTGCCTGAACCGAGTTTGTTATGTGCTGAAACGCCGTTTTCTGACATTTCAGGCTCTAACTTCAAAAATCATGCAAAACACTTCTAACACCTTCAGATATGTTTCTCTGTGTTGAAAAATAGGTTTTATTCATGCACAGACTGCAATTTTAATTTTTGGCCGAGTTTCAGCTTGCATTGCCTGAACCGAGTTTGTTATGTGCTGAAACGCCGTTTTCTGACATTTCAGGCTCTAACTTAAAAAAATCATGCAAAACACTTCTAACACCTTCAGATATGTTTCTCTGTGTTGCAAAATAGGTTTTATTCATGCACAGACTGCAATTTTAATTTTTGGCCGAGTTTCAGCTTGCATTGCCTGAACCGAGTTTGTTATGTGCTGAAACGCCGTTTTCTGACATTTCAGGCTATAACTTCAAAAATCATGCAAAACACTTCTAACACCTTCAGATATGTTTCTCTGTGTTGCAAAATAGGTTTTATTCATGCACAGACTGCAATTTTAATTTTGGACCGAGTTTCAGCTTGCATTGCCAGAACCAAGTTTGTTATGTGCTGAAAAGCCTTTTTCTGACATTTCAGGCTCTAACTTCAAAAATCATGCAAAACACTTCTAACACCTTCAGATATATTTCTCTGTGTTGCAAAATAGGTTTTATTCATGCACAGACTGCAATTTTAATTTTTGGCCGAGTTTCAGCTTGCATTACCAGAACCAAGTTTGTTATGTGCTGAAACGCTGTTTTCTGACATTTCAGGCTCTAACTTCAAAAATCATGCAAAACACTTCTAACACCTTCAGATATGTTTCTCTGTGTTGAAAAATAGGTTTTATTCATGCACAGACTACAAATTTTAATTTTTGGCCGAGTTTCAGCTTGCATTGCCTGAACCGAGTTTGTTATGTGCTGAAACGCCGTTTTCTGACATTTCAGGCTCTAACTTCAAAAATCATGCAAAACACTTCTAACACCTTCAGATATGTTTCTCTGTGTTGAAAAATAGGTTTTATTCATGCACAGACTGCAATTTTAATTTTTGGCCGAGTTTCAGCTTGCATTGCCTGAACCGAGTTTGTTATGTGCTGAAACGCCGTTTTCTGACATTTCAGGCTCTAACTTCAAAAATCATGCAAAACACTTCTAACACCTTCAGATATGTTTCTCTGTGTTGCAAAATAGGTTTTATTCATGCACAGACTGCAATTTTAATTTTTGGCCGAGTTTCAGCTTGCATTACCAGAACCAAGTTTGTTATGTGCTGAAACGCTGTTTTCTGACATTTCAGGCTCTAACTTCAAAAATCATGCAAAACACTTCTAACACCTTCAGATATGTTTCTCTGTGTTGCAAAATAGGTTTTATTCATGCACAGACTGCAATTTAAATTTTTGGCCGAGTTTCAGCTTGCATTGCCTGAACCAAGTTTGTTATGTGCTAAAACGTCGTTTTCTGACATTTCAGGCTCTAACTTCAAAAATCATGCAAAACACTTCTAACACCTTCAGATATGTTTCTCTGTGTTGCAAAATAGGTTTTATTCATGCACAGACTGCAATTTTAATTTTTGGCCGAGTTTCAGCTTGCATTACCAGAACCTAGTTTGTTATGTGCTGAAACGCTGTTTTCTGACATTTCAGGCTCTAACTTCAAAAATCATGCAAAACACTTCTAACACCTTCAGATATGTTTCTCTGTGTTGCAAAATAGGTTTTATTCATGCACAGACTGCAATTTTAATTTTTGGCCGAGTTTCAGCTTGCATTGCCTGAACCGAGTTTGTTATGTGCTGAAACGCCGTTTTCTGACATTTCAGGCTCTAACTTCAAAAATCATGCAAAACACTTCTAACACCTTCAGATATGTTTCTCTGTGTTGCAAAATAGGTTTTATTCATGCACAGACTGCAATTTTAATTTTGGACCGAGTTTCAGCTTGCATTGCCAGAACCAAGTTTGTTATGTGCTGAAAAGCCTTTTTCTGACATTTCAGGCTCTAACTTCAAAAATCATGCAAAACACTTCTAACACCTTCAGATTTGTTTCTCTGTGTTGCAAAATAGGTTTTATTCATGCACAGACTGCAATTTTAATTTTGGACCGAGTTTCAGCTTGCATTGCCAGAACCAAGTTTGTTAAGTGCTGAAACGCTGTTTTCTGACATTTCAGGCTCTAACTTCAAAAATCATGCAAAACACTTCTAACACCTTCAGATATGTTTCTCTGTGTTGAAAAATAGGTTTTATTCATGCACAGACTGCAATTTTAATTTTGGGCCGAGTTTCAGCTTGCATTGCCTGAACCAAGTTTGTTATGTGCTGAAACGGCGTTTTCTGACATTTCAGGCTCTAACTTCAAAAATCATGCAAAACACTTCTAACACCTTCAGATATGTTTCTCTGTGTTGAAAAATAGGTTTTATTCATGCACAGACTGCAATTTTAATTTTTGGCCGAGTTTCAGCTTGCATTGCCTGAACCGAGTTTGTTATGTGCTGAAACGCCGTTTTCTGACATTTCAGGCTCTAACTTCAAAAATCATGCAAAACACTTCTAACACCTTCAGATATGTTTCTCTGTGTTGAAAAATAGGTTTTATTCATGCACAGACTGCAATTTTAATTTTTGGCCGAGTTTCAGCTTGCATTACCAGAACCGAGTTTGTTATGTGCTGAAACGGCGTTTTCTGACATTTCAGGCTCTAACTTAAAAAAATCATGCAAAACACTTCTAACACCTTCAGATATGTTTCTCTGTGTTGCAAAATAGGTTTTATTCATGCACAGACTGCAATTTTAATTTTTGGCCGAGTTTCAGCTTGCATTGCCTGAACCGAGTTTGTTATGTGCTGAAACGCCGTTTTCTGACATTTCAGGCTCTAACTTCAAAAATCATGCAAAACACTTCTAACACCTTCAGATATGTTTCTCTGTGTTGCAAAATAGGTTTTATTCATGCACAGACTGCAATTTTAATTTTGGACCGAGTTTCAGCTTGCATTGCCAGAACCAAGTTTGTTATGTGCTGAAAAGCCTTTTTCTGACATTTCAGGCTCTAACTTCAAAAATCATGCAAAACACTTCTAACACCTTCAGATATATTTCTCTGTGTTGCAAAATAGGTTTTATTCATGCACAGACTGCAATTTTAATTTTGGGCCGAGTTTCAGCTTGCATTGCCTGAACCAAGTTTGTTATGTGCTGAAACGGCGTTTTCTGACATTTCAGGCTCTAACTTCAAAAATCATGCAAAACACTTCTAACACCTTCAGATATGTTTCTCTGTGTTGAAAAATAGGTTTTATTCATGCACAGACTGCAATTTTAATTTTTGGCCGAGTTTCAGCTTGCATTGCCTGAACCGAGTTTGTTATGTGCTGAAACGCCGTTTTCTGACATTTCAGGCTCTAACTTCAAAAATCATGCAAAACACTTCTAACACCTTCAGATATGTTTCTCTGTGTTGAAAAATAGGTTTTATTCATGCACAGACTGCAATTTTAATTTTTGGCCGAGTTTCAGCTTGCATTACCAGAACCGAGTTTGTTATGTGCTGAAACGGCGTTTTCTGACATTTCAGGCTCTAACTTAAAAAAATCATGCAAAACACTTCTAACACCTTCAGATATGTTTCTCTGTGTTGCAAAATAGGTTTTATTCATGCACAGACTGCAATTTTAATTTTTGGCCGAGTTTCAGCTTGCATTGCCTGAACCGAGTTTGTTATGTGCTGAAACGCCGTTTTCTGACATTTCAGGCTCTAACTTCAAAAATCATGCAAAACACTTCTAACACCTTCAGATATGTTTCTCTGTGTTGCAAAATAGGTTTTATTCATGCACAGACTGCAATTTTAATTTTGGACCGAGTTTCAGCTTGCATTGCCAGAACCAAGTTTGTTATGTGCTGAAAAGCCTTTTTCTGACATTTCAGGCTCTAACTTCAAAAATCATGCAAAACACTTCTAACACCTTCAGATATATTTCTCTGTGTTGCAAAATAGGTTTTATTCATGCACAGACTGCAATTTTAATTTTTGGCCGAGTTTCAGCTTGCATTACCAGAACCAAGTTTGTTATGTGCTGAAACGCTGTTTTCTGACATTTCAGGCTCTAACTTCAAAAATCATGCAAAACACTTCTAACACCTTCAGATATGTTTCTCTGTGTTGAAAAATAGGTTTTATTCATGCACAGACTACAAATTTTAATTTTTGGCCGAGTTTCAGCTTGCATTGCCTGAACCGAGTTTGTTATGTGCTGAAACGCCGTTTTCTGACATTTCAGGCTCTAACTTCAAAAATCATGCAAAACACTTCTAACACCTTCAGATATGTTTCTCTGTGTTGAAAAATAGGTTTTATTCATGCACAGACTGCAATTTTAATTTTTGGCCGAGTTTCAGCTTGCATTGCCTGAACCGAGTTTGTTATGTGCTGAAACGCCGTTTTCTGACATTTCAGGCTCTAACTTAAAAAAATCATGCAAAACACTTCTAACACCTTCAGATATGTTTCTCTGTGTTGCAAAATAGGTTTTATTCATGCACAGACTGCAATTTTAATTTTTGGCCGAGTTTCAGCTTGCATTGCCTGAACCGAGTTTGTTATGTGCTGAAACGCCGTTTTCTGACATTTCAGGCTCTAACTTCAAAAATCATGCAAAACACTTCTAACACCTTCAGATATGTTTCTCTGTGTTGCAAAATAGGTTTTATTCATGCACAGACTGCAATTTTAATTTTGGACCGAGTTTCAGCTTGCATTGCCAGAACCAAGTTTGTTATGTGCTGAAAAGCCTTTTTCTGACATTTCAGGCTCTAACTTCAAAAATCATGCAAAACACTTCTAACACCTTCAGATATATTTCTCTGTGTTGCAAAATAGGTTTTATTCATGCACAGACTGCAATTTTAATTTTTGGCCGAGTTTCAGCTTGCATTACCAGAACCAAGTTTGTTATGTGCTGAAACGCTGTTTTCTGACATTTCAGGCTCTAACTTCAAAAATCATGCAAAACACTTCTAACACCTTCAGATATGTTTCTCTGTGTTGAAAAATAGGTTTTATTCATGCACAGACTACAAATTTTAATTTTTGGCCGAGTTTCAGCTTGCATTGCCTGAACCGAGTTTGTTATGTGCTGAAACGCCGTTTTCTGACATTTCAGGCTCTAACTTCAAAAATCATGCAAAACACTTCTAACACCTTCAGATATGTTTCTCTGTGTTGAAAAATAGGTTTTATTCATGCACAGACTGCAATTTTAATTTTTGGCCGAGTTTCAGCTTGCATTGCCTGAACCGAGTTTGTTATGTGCTGAAACGCCGTTTTCTGACATTTCAGGCTCTAACTTCAAAAATCATGCAAAACACTTCTAACACCTTCAGATATGTTTCTCTGTGTTGCAAAATAGGTTTTATTCATGCACAGACTGCAATTTTAATTTTTGGCCGAGTTTCAGCTTGCATTACCAGAACCAAGTTTGTTATGTGCTGAAACGCTGTTTTCTGACATTTCAGGCTCTAACTTCAAAAATCATGCAAAACACTTCTAACACCTTCAGATATGTTTCTCTGTGTTGCAAAATAGGTTTTATTCATGCACAGACTGCAATTTAAATTTTTGGCCGAGTTTCAGCTTGCATTGCCTGAACCAAGTTTGTTATGTGCTAAAACGTCGTTTTCTGACATTTCAGGCTCTAACTTCAAAAATCATGCAAAACACTTCTAACACCTTCAGATATGTTTCTCTGTGTTGCAAAATAGGTTTTATTCATGCACAGACTGCAATTTTAATTTTGGACCGAGTTTCAGCTTGCATTGCCTGAACCGATTTTGTTATGTGCTGAAACGCCGTTTTCTGACATTTCAGGCTCTAACTTCAAAAATCATGCAAAACACTTCTAACACCTTCAGATATGTTTCTCTGTGTTGAAAAATAGGTTTTATTCATGCACAGACTGCAATTTTAATTTTGGACCGAGTTTCAGCTTGCATTGCCTGAACCGAGTTTGTTATGTGCTGAAACGCCGTTTTCTGACATTTCAGGCTCTAACTTCAAAAATCATGCAAAACACTTCTAACACCTTCAGATATGTTTCTCTGTGTTGCAAAATAGGTTTTATTCATGCACAGACTGCAATTTTAATTTTTGGCCGAGTTTCAGCTTGCATTACCAGAACCAAGTTTGTTATGTGCTGAAAAGCCTTTTTCTGACATTTCAGGCTCTAACTTCAAAAATCATGCAAAACACTTCTAACACCTTCAGATTTGTTTCTCTGTGTTGCAAAATAGGTTTTATTCATGCACAGACTGCAATTTTAATTTTGGACCGAGTTTCAGCTTGCATTGCCAGAACCAAGTTTGTTATGTGCTGAAAAGCCTTTTTCTGACATTTCAGGCTCTAACTTCAAAAATCATGCAAAACACTTCTAACACCTTCAGATATATTTCTCTGTGTTGCAAAATAGGTTTTATTCATGCACAGACTGCAATTTTAATTTTGGACCGAGTTTCAGCTTGCATTGCCAGAACCAAGTTTGTTATGTGCTGAAAAGCCTTTTTCTGACATTTCAGGCTCTAACTTCAAAAATCATGCAAAACACTTCTAACACCTTCAGATTTGTTTCTCTGTGTTGCAAAATAGGTTTTATTCATGCACAGACTGCAATTTTAATTTTGGACCGAGTTTCAGCTTGCATTGCCAGAACCAAGTTTGTTAAGTGCTGAAACGCTGTTTTCTGACATTTCAGGCTCTAACTTCAAAAATCATGCAAAACACTTCTAACACCTTCAGATATGTTTCTCTGTGTTGAAAAATAGGTTTTATTCATGCACAGACTGCAATTTTAATTTTGGGCCGAGTTTCAGCTTGCATTGCCTGAACCAAGTTTGTTATGTGCTGAAACGGCGTTTTCTGACATTTCAGGCTCTAACTTCAAAAATCATGCAAAACACTTCTAACACCTTCAGATATGTTTCTCTGTGTTGAAAAATAGGTTTTATTCATGCACAGACTGCAATTTTAATTTTTGGCCGAGTTTCAGCTTGCATTGCCTGAACCGAGTTTGTTATGTGCTGAAACGCCGTTTTCTGACATTTCAGGCTCTAACTTCAAAAATCATGCAAAACACTTCTAACACCTTCAGATATGTTTCTCTGTGTTGAAAAATAGGTTTTATTCATGCACAGACTGCAATTTTAATTTTTGGCCGAGTTTCAGCTTGCATTACCAGAACCGAGTTTGTTATGTGCTGAAACGGCGTTTTCTGACATTTCAGGCTCTAACTTAAAAAAATCATGCAAAACACTTCTAACACCTTCAGATATGTTTCTCTGTGTTGCAAAATAGGTTTTATTCATGCACAGACTGCAATTTTAATTTTTGGCCGAGTTTCAGCTTGCATTGCCTGAACCGAGTTTGTTATGTGCTGAAACGCCGTTTTCTGACATTTCAGGCTCTAACTTCAAAAATCATGCAAAACACTTCTAACACCTTCAGATATGTTTCTCTGTGTTGCAAAATAGGTTTTATTCATGCACAGACTGCAATTTTAATTTTGGACCGAGTTTCAGCTTGCATTGCCAGAACCAAGTTTGTTATGTGCTGAAAAGCCTTTTTCTGACATTTCAGGCTCTAACTTCAAAAATCATGCAAAACACTTCTAACACCTTCAGATATATTTCTCTGTGTTGCAAAATAGGTTTTATTCATGCACAGACTGCAATTTTAATTTTTGGCCGAGTTTCAGCTTGCATTACCAGAACCAAGTTTGTTATGTGCTGAAACGCTGTTTTCTGACATTTCAGGCTCTAACTTCAAAAATCATGCAAAACACTTCTAACACCTTCAGATATGTTTCTCTGTGTTGAAAAATAGGTTTTATTCATGCACAGACTACAAATTTTAATTTTTGGCCGAGTTTCAGCTTGCATTGCCTGAACCGAGTTTGTTATGTGCTGAAACGCCGTTTTCTGACATTTCAGGCTCTAACTTCAAAAATCATGCAAAACACTTCTAACACCTTCAGATATGTTTCTCTGTGTTGAAAAATAGGTTTTATTCATGCACAGACTACAAATTTTAATTTTTGGCCGAGTTTCAGCTTGCATTGCCTGAACCGAGTTTGTTATGTGCTGAAACGCCGTTTTCTGACATTTCAGGCTCTAACTTCAAAAATCATGCAAAACACTTCTAACACCTTCAGATATGTTTCTCTGTGTTGAAAAATAGGTTTTATTCATGCACAGACTGCAATTTTAATTTTTGGCCGAGTTTCAGCTTGCATTGCCTGAACCGAGTTTGTTATGTGCTGAAACGCCGTTTTCTGACATTTCAGGCTCTAACTTCAAAAATCATGCAAAACACTTCTAACACCTTCAGATATGTTTCTCTGTGTTGCAAAATAGGTTTTATTCATGCACAGACTGCAATTTTAATTTTTGGCCGAGTTTCAGCTTGCATTACCAGAACCAAGTTTGTTATGTGCTGAAACGCTGTTTTCTGACATTTCAGGCTCTAACTTCAAAAATCATGCAAAACACTTCTAACACCTTCAGATATGTTTCTCTGTGTTGCAAAATAGGTTTTATTCATGCACAGACTGCAATTTAAATTTTTGGCCGAGTTTCAGCTTGCATTGCCTGAACCAAGTTTGTTATGTGCTAAAACGTCGTTTTCTGACATTTCAGGCTCTAACTTCAAAAATCATGCAAAACACTTCTAACACCTTCAGATATGTTTCTCTGTGTTGCAAAATAGGTTTTATTCATGCACAGACTGCAATTTTAATTTTGGACCGAGTTTCAGCTTGCATTGCCTGAACCGATTTTGTTATGTGCTGAAACGCCGTTTTCTGACATTTCAGGCTCTAACTTCAAAAATCATGCAAAACACTTCTAACACCTTCAGATATGTTTCTCTGTGTTGAAAAATAGGTTTTATTCATGCACAGACTGCAATTTTAATTTTGGACCGAGTTTCAGCTTGCATTGCCTGAACCGAGTTTGTTATGTGCTGAAACGCCGTTTTCTGACATTTCAGGCTCTAACTTCAAAAATCATGCAAAACACTTCTAACACCTTCAGATATGTTTCTCTGTGTTGCAAAATAGGTTTTATTCATGCACAGACTGCAATTTTAATTTTTGGCCGAGTTTCAGCTTGCATTACCAGAACCAAGTTTGTTATGTGCTGAAACGCTGTTTTCTGACATTTCAGGCTCTAACTTCAAAAATCATGCAAAACACTTCTAACACCTTCAGATATGTTTCTCTGTGTTGAAAAATAGGTTTTATTCATGCACAGACTGCAATTTTAATTTTTGGCCGAGTTTCAGCTTGCATTACCAGAACCAAGTTTGTTATGTGCTGAAACGGCGTTTTCTGACATTTCAGGCTCTAACTTAAAAAAATCATGCAAAACACTTCTAACACCTTCAGATATGTTTCTCTGTGTTGCAAAATAGGTTTTATTCATGCACAGACTGCAATTTTAATTTTTGGCCGAGTTTCAGCTTGCATTGCCTGAACCGAGTTTGTTATGTGCTGAAACGCCGTTTTCTGACATTTCAGGCTCTAACTTCAAAAATCATGCAAAACACTTCTAACACCTTCAGATATATTTCTCTGTGTGGACCGAGTTTCAGCTTGCATTGCCAGAACCAAGTTTGTTAAGTGCTGAAACGCTGTTTTCTGACATTTCAGGCTCTAACTTCAAAAATCATGCAAAACACTTCTAACACCTTCAGATTTGTTTCTCTGTGTTGCAAAATAGGTTTTATTCATGCACAGACTGCAATTTTAATTTTGGACCGAGTTTCAGCTTGCATTGCCAGAACCAAGTTTGTTAAGTGCTGAAACGCTGTTTTCTGACATTTCAGGCTCTAACTTCAAAAATCATGCAAAACACTTCTAACACCTTCAGATATGTTTCTCTGTGTTGAAAAATAGGTTTTATTCATGCACAGACTGCAATTTTAATTTTGGGCCGAGTTTCAGCTTGCATTGCCTGAACCAAGTTTGTTATGTGCTGAAACGGCGTTTTCTGACATTTCAGGCTCTAACTTCAAAAATCATGCAAAACACTTCTAACACCTTCAGATATGTTTCTCTGTGTTGAAAAATAGGTTTTATTCATGCACAGACTGCAATTTTAATTTTTGGCCGAGTTTCAGCTTGCATTGCCTGAACCGAGTTTGTTATGTGCTGAAACGCCGTTTTCTGACATTTCAGGCTCTAACTTCAAAAATCATGCAAAACACTTCTAACACCTTCAGATATGTTTCTCTGTGTTGAAAAATAGGTTTTATTCATGCACAGACTGCAATTTTAATTTTTGGCCGAGTTTCAGCTTGCATTACCAGAACCGAGTTTGTTATGTGCTGAAACGGCGTTTTCTGACATTTCAGGCTCTAACTTAAAAAAATCATGCAAAACACTTCTAACACCTTCAGATATGTTTCTCTGTGTTGCAAAATAGGTTTTATTCATGCACAGACTGCAATTTTAATTTTTGGCCGAGTTTCAGCTTGCATTGCCTGAACCGAGTTTGTTATGTGCTGAAACGCCGTTTTCTGACATTTCAGGCTCTAACTTCAAAAATCATGCAAAACACTTCTAACACCTTCAGATATGTTTCTCTGTGTTGCAAAATAGGTTTTATTCATGCACAGACTGCAATTTTAATTTTGGACCGAGTTTCAGCTTGCATTGCCAGAACCAAGTTTGTTATGTGCTGAAAAGCCTTTTTCTGACATTTCAGGCTCTAACTTCAAAAATCATGCAAAACACTTCTAACACCTTCAGATATATTTCTCTGTGTTGCAAAATAGGTTTTATTCATGCACAGACTGCAATTTTAATTTTTGGCCGAGTTTCAGCTTGCATTACCAGAACCAAGTTTGTTATGTGCTGAAACGCTGTTTTCTGACATTTCAGGCTCTAACTTCAAAAATCATGCAAAACACTTCTAACACCTTCAGATATGTTTCTCTGTGTTGAAAAATAGGTTTTATTCATGCACAGACTACAAATTTTAATTTTTGGCCGAGTTTCAGCTTGCATTGCCTGAACCAAGTTTGTTATGTGCTGAAACGGCGTTTTCTGACATTTCAGGCTCTAACTTCAAAAATCATGCAAAACACTTCTAACACCTTCAGATATGTTTCTCTGTGTTGAAAAATAGGTTTTATTCATGCACAGACTGCAATTTTAATTTTTGGCCGAGTTTCAGCTTGCATTGCCTGAACCGAGTTTGTTATGTGCTGAAACGCCGTTTTCTGACATTTCAGGCTCTAACTTAAAAAAATCATGCAAAATACTTCTAACACCTTCAGATATGTTTCTCTGTGTTGCAAAATAGGTTTTATTCATGCACAGACTGCAATTTTAATTTTTGGCCGAGTTTCAGCTTGCATTGCCTGAACCGAGTTTGTTATGTGCTGAAACGCCGTTTTCTGACATTTCAGGCTCTAACTTCAAAAATCATGCAAAACACTTCTAACACCTTCAGATATGTTTCTCTGTGTTGCAAAATAGGTTTTATTCATGCACAGACTGCAATTTAAATTTTGGACCGAGTTTCAGCTTGCATTGCCAGAACCAAGTTTGTTATGTGCTGAAAAGCCTTTTTCTGACATTTCAGGCTCTAACTTCAAAAATCATGCAAAACACTTCTAACACCTTCAGATATATTTCTCTGTGTTGCAAAATAGGTTTTATTCATGCACAGACTGCAATTTTAATTTTTGGCCGAGTTTCAGCTTGCATTACCAGAACCAAGTTTGTTATGTGCTGAAACGCTGTTTTCTGACATTTCAGGCTCTAACTTCAAAAATCATGCAAAACACTTCTAACACCTTCAGATATGTTTCTCTGTGTTGAAAAATAGGTTTTATTCATGCACAGACTACAAATTTTAATTTTTGGCCGAGTTTCAGCTTGCATTGCCTGAACCGAGTTTGTTATGTGCTGAAACGCCGTTTTCTGACATTTCAGGCTCTAACTTCAAAAATCATGCAAAACACTTCTAACACCTTCAGATATGTTTCTCTGTGTTGAAAAATAGGTTTTATTCATGCACAGACTGCAATTTTAATTTTTGGCCGAGTTTCAGCTTGCATTGCCTGAACCGAGTTTGTTATGTGCTGAAACGCCGTTTTCTGACATTTCAGGCTCTAACTTCAAAAATCATGCAAAACACTTCTAACACCTTCAGATATGTTTCTCTGTGTTGCAAAATAGGTTTTATTCATGCACAGACTGCAATTTTAATTTTTGGCCGAGTTTCAGCTTGCATTACCAGAACCAAGTTTGTTATGTGCTGAAACGCTGTTTTCTGACATTTCAGGCTCTAACTTCAAAAATCATGCAAAACACTTCTAACACCTTCAGATATGTTTCTCTGTGTTGCAAAATAGGTTTTATTCATGCACAGACTGCAATTTTAATTTTTGGCCGAGTTTCAGCTTGCATTACCAGAACCAAGTTTGTTATGTGCTGAAACGGCGTTTTCTGACATTTCAGGCTCTAACTTAAAAAAATCATGCAAAACACTTCTAACACCTTCAGATATGTTTCTCTGTGTTGAAAAATAGGTTTTATTCATGCACAGACTGCAATTTTAATTTTTGGCCGAGTTTCAGCTTGCATTGCCTGAACCGAGTTTGTTATGTGCTGAAACGCCGTTTTCTGACATTTTAGGCTCTAACTTCAAAAATCATGCAAAACACTTCTAACACCTTCAGATATGTTTCTCTGTGTTGCAAAATAGGTTTTATTCATGCACAGACTGCAATTTTAATTTTTGGCCGAGTTTCAGCTTGCATTACCAGAACCAAGTTTATGTGCTGAAATGCTGTTTTCTGACATTTCAGGCTCTAACTTCAAAAATCATGCAAAACACTTCTAACACCTTCAGATATGTTTCTCTGTGTTGAAAAATAGGTTTTGTTCATGCACAGACTGCAATTTTAATTTTTGGCCGAGTTTCAGCTTGCATTGCCTGAACCGAGTTTGTTATGTGCTGAAACGCCGTTTTCTGACATTTCAGGCTCTAACTTCAAAAATCATGCAAAACACTTCTAACACCTTCAGATTTGTTTCTCTGTGTTGCAAAATAGGTTTTATTCATGCACAGACTGCAATTTTAATTTTGGACCGAGTTTCAGCTTGCATTGCCAGAACCAAGTTTGTTAAGTGCTGAAACGCTGTTTTCTGACATTTCAGGCTCTAACTTCAAAAATCATGCAAAACACTTCTAACACCTTCAGATATGTTTCTCTGTGTTGAAAAATAGGTTTTATTCATGCACAGACTGCAATTTTAATTTTGGGCCGAGTTTCAGCTTGCATTGCCAGAACCAAGTTTGTTATGTGCTGAAAAGCCTTTTTCTGACATTTCAGGCTCTAACTTCAAAAATCATGCAAAACACTTCTAACACCTTCAGATTTGTTTCTCTGTGTTGCAAAATAGGTTTTATTCATGCACAGACTGCAATTTTAATTTTGGACCGAGTTTCAGCTTGCATTGCCAGAACCAAGTTTGTTAAGTGCTGAAACGCTGTTTTCTGACATTTCAGGCTCTAACTTCAAAAATCATGCAAAACACTTCTAACACCTTCAGATATGTTTCTCTGTGTTGAAAAATAGGTTTTATTCATGCACAGACTGCAATTTTAATTTTTGGCCGAGTTTCAGCTTGCATTACCAGAACCAAGTTTGTTATGTGCTGAAATGCTGTTTTCTGACATTTCAGGCTCTAACTTCAAAAATCATGCAAAACACTTCTAACACCTTCAGATATGTTTCTCTGTGTTGAAAAATAGGTTTTGTTCATGCACAGACTGCAATTTTAATTTTTGGCCGAGTTTCAGCTTGCATTGCCTGAACCGAGTTTGTTATGTGCTGAAACGCCGTTTTCTGACATTTCAGGCTCTAACTTCAAAAATCATGCAAAACACTTCTAACACCTTCAGATTTGTTTCTCTGTGTTGCAAAATAGGTTTTATTCATGCACAGACTGCAATTTTAATTTTGGACCGAGTTTCAGCTTGCATTGCCAGAACCAAGTTTGTTAAGTGCTGAAACGCTGTTTTCTGACATTTCAGGCTCTAACTTCAAAAATCATGCAAAACACTTCTAACACCTTCAGATATGTTTCTCTGTGTTGAAAAATAGGTTTTATTCATGCACAGACTGCAATTTTAATTTTGGGCCGAGTTTCAGCTTGCATTGCCAGAACCAAGTTTGTTATGTGCTGAAAAGCCTTTTTCTGACATTTCAGGCTCTAACTTCAAAAATCATGCAAAACACTTCTAACACCTTCAGATTTGTTTCTCTGTGTTGCAAAATAGGTTTTATTCATGCACAGACTGCAATTTTAATTTTGGACCGAGTTTCAGCTTGCATTGCCAGAACCAAGTTTGTTAAGTGCTGAAACGCTGTTTTCTGACATTTCAGGCTCTAACTTCAAAAATCATGCAAAACACTTCTAACACCTTCAGATATGTTTCTCTGTGTTGAAAAATAGGTTTTATTCATGCACAGACTGCAATTTTAATTTTTGGCCGAGTTTCAGCTTGCATTGCCTGAACCAAGTTTGTTATGTGCTGAAACGGCGTTTTCTGACATTTTAGGCTCTAACTTCAAAAATCATGCAAAACACTTCTAACACCTTCAGATATGTTTCTCTGTGTTGTAAAATAGGTTTTATTCATGCACAGACTGCAATTTTAATTTTGGGCCGAGTTTCAGCTTGCATTGCCTGAACCAAGTTTGTTATGTGCTGAAACGGCGTTTTCTGACATTTCAGGCTCTAACTTCAAAAATCATGCAAAACACTTCTAACACCTTTAGATATGTTTCTCTGTGTTGCAAAATAGGTTTTATTCATGCACAGACTGCAATTTTAATTTTGGGCCGAGTTTCAGCTTGCATTGCCTGAACCGAGTTTGTTATGTGCTGAAACGCCGTTTTCTGACATTTCAGGCTCTAACTTCAAAAATCATGCAAAACACTTCTAACACCTTCAGATATGTTTCTCTGTGTTGAAAAATAGGTTTTATTCATGCACAGACTGCAATTTTAATTTTTGGCCGAGTTTCAGCTTGCATTGCCTGAACCGAGTTTGTTATGTGCTGAAACGCCGTTTTCTGACATTTCAGGCTCTAACTTCAAAAATCATGCAAAACACTTCTAACACCTTCAGATATGTTTCTCTGTGTTGAAAAATAGGTTTTATTCATGCACAGACTGCAATTTTAATTTTGGACCGAGTTTCAGCTTGCATTGCCTGAACCGAGTTTGTTATGTGCTGAAACGCCGTTTTCTGACATTTCAGGCTCTAACTTCAAAAATCATGCAAAACACTTCTAACACCTTCAGATATGTTTCTCTGTGTTGCAAAATAGGTTTTATTCATGCACAGACTGCAATTTTAATTTTTGGCCGAGTTTCAGCTTGCATTACCAGAACCAAGTTTGTTATGTGCTGAAACGCTGTTTTCTGACATTTCAGGCTCTAACTTCAAAAATCATGCAAAACACTTCTAACACCTTCAGATATGTTTCTCTGTGTTGAAAAATAGGTTTTATTCATGCACAGACTGCAATTTTAATTTTTGGCCGAGTTTCAGCTTGCATTACCAGAACCAAGTTTGTTATGTGCTGAAACGGCGTTTTCTGACATTTCAGGCTCTAACTTAAAAAAATCATGCAAAACACTTCTAACACCTTCAGATATGTTTCTCTGTGTTGCAAAATAGGTTTTATTCATGCACAGACTGCAATTTTAATTTTTGGCCGAGTTTCAGCTTGCATTGCCTGAACCGAGTTTGTTATGTGCTGAAACGCCGTTTTCTGACATTTCAGGCTCTAACTTCAAAAATCATGCAAAACACTTCTAACACCTTCAGATATGTTTCTCTGTGTTGCAAAATAGGTTTTATTCATGCACAGACTGCAATTTTAATTTTGGACCGAGTTTCAGCTTGCATTGCCAGAACCAAGTTTGTTATGTGCTGAAAAGCCTTTTTCTGACATTTCAGGCTCTAACTTCAAAAATCATGCAAAACACTTCTAACACCTTCAGATATATTTCTCTGTGTTGCAAAATAGGTTTTATTCATGCACAGACTGCAATTTTAATTTTTGGCCGAGTTTCAGCTTGCATTACCAGAACCAAGTTTGTTATGTGCTGAAAAGCCGTTTTCTGACATTTCAGGCTCTAACTTCAAAAATCATGCAAAACACTTCTAACACCTTTAGATATGTTTCTCTGTGTTGCAAAATAGGTTTTATTCATGCACAGACTGCAATTTTAATTTTGGGCCGAGTTTCAGCTTGCATTGCCTGAACCAAGTCTGTTATGTGCTGAAACGCCGTTTTCTGGCATTTCAGGCTCTAACTTCAAAAATCATGCAAAACACTTCTAACACCTTCAGATATGTTTCTCTGTGTTGCAAAATAGGTTTTATTCATGCACAGACTGCAATTTTAATTTTGGACCGAGTTTCAGCTTGCATTGCCAGAACCAAGTTTGTTAAGTGCTGAAACGCTGTTTTCTGACATTTCAGGCTCTAACTTCAAAAATCATGCAAAACACTTCTAATACCTTCAGATATGTTTCTCTGTGTTGCAAAATAGGTTTTATTCATGCACAGACTGCAATTTTAATTTTTGGCCGAGTTTCAGCTTGCATTGCCAGAACCAAGTTTGTTATGTGCTGAAAAGCCTTTTTCTGACAATTCAGGCTCTAACTTCAAAAATCATGCAAAACACTTCTAACACCTTCAGATTTGTTTCTCTGTGTTGCAAAATAGGTTTTATTCATGCACAGACTGCAATTTTAATTTTGGACCGAGTTTCAGCTTGCATTGCCAGAACCAAGTTTGTTAAGTGCTGAAACGCTGTTTTCTGACATTTCAGGCTCTAACTTCAAAAATCATGCAAAACACTTCTAACACCTTCAGATATGTTTCTCTGTGTTGAAAAATAGGTTTTATTCATGCACAGACTGCAATTTTAATTTTTGGCCGAGTTTCAGCTTGCATTGCCTGAACCGAGTTTGTTATGTGCTGAAACGCCGTTTTCTGACATTTCAGGCTCTAACTTCAAAAATCATGCAAAACACTTCTAACACCTTCAGATATGTTTCTCTGTGTTGAAAAATAGGTTTTATTCATGCACAGACTGCAATTTTAATTTTTGGCCGAGTTTCAGCTTGCATTACCAGAACCGAGTTTGTTATGTGCTGAAACGGCGTTTTCTGACATTTCAGGCTCTAACTTAAAAAAATCATGCAAAACACTTCTAACACCTTCAGATATGTTTCTCTGTGTTGCAAAATAGGTTTTATTCATGCACAGACTGCAATTTTAATTTTTGGCCGAGTTTCAGCTTGCATTGCCTGAACCGAGTTTGTTATGTGCTGAAACGCCGTTTTCTGACATTTCAGGCTCTAACTTCAAAAATCATGCAAAACACTTCTAACACCTTCAGATATGTTTCTCTGTGTTGCAAAATAGGTTTTATTCATGCACAGACTGCAATTTTAATTTTGGACCGAGTTTCAGCTTGCATTGCCAGAACCAAGTTTGTTATGTGCTGAAAAGCCTTTTTCTGACATTTCAGGCTCTAACTTCAAAAATCATGCAAAACACTTCTAACACCTTCAGATATATTTCTCTGTGTTGCAAAATAGGTTTTATTCATGCACAGACTGCAATTTTAATTTTTGGCCGAGTTTCAGCTTGCATTACCAGAACCAAGTTTGTTATGTGCTGAAACGCTGTTTTCTGACATTTCAGGCTCTAACTTCAAAAATCATGCAAAACACTTCTAACACCTTCAGATATGTTTCTCTGTGTTGAAAAATAGGTTTTATTCATGCACAGACTGCAATTTTAATTTTTGGCCGAGTTTCAGCTTGCATTACCAGAACCAAGTTTGTTATGTGCTGAAACGGCGTTTTCTGACATTTCAGGCTCTAACTTAAAAAAATCATGCAAAACACTTCTAACACCTTCAGATATGTTTCTCTGTGTTGCAAAATAGGTTTTATTCATGCACAGACTGCAATTTTAATTTTTGGCCGAGTTTCAGCTTGCATTGCCTGAACCGAGTTTGTTATGTGCTGAAACGCCGTTTTCTGACATTTCAGGCTCTAACTTCAAAAATCATGCAAAACACTTCTAACACCTTCAGATATGTTTCTCTGTGTTGCAAAATAGGTTTTATTCATGCACAGACTGCAATTTTAATTTTGGACCGAGTTTCAGCTTGCATTGCCAGAACCAAGTTTGTTATGTGCTGAAAAGCCTTTTTCTGACATTTCAGGCTCTAACTTCAAAAATCATGCAAAACACTTCTAACACCTTCAGATATATTTCTCTGTGTTGCAAAATAGGTTTTATTCATGCACAGACTGCAATTTTAATTTTTGGCCGAGTTTCAGCTTGCATTACCAGAACCAAGTTTGTTATGTGCTGAAAAGCCGTTTTCTGACATTTCAGGCTCTAACTTCAAAAATCATGCAAAACACTTCTAACACCTTTAGATATGTTTCTCTGTGTTGCAAAATAGGTTTTATTCATGCACAGACTGCAATTTTAATTTTGGGCCGAGTTTCAGCTTGCATTGCCTGAACCAAGTCTGTTATGTGCTGAAACGCCGTTTTCTGGCATTTCAGGCTCTAACTTCAAAAATCATGCAAAACACTTCTAACACCTTCAGATATGTTTCTCTGTGTTGCAAAATAGGTTTTATTCATGCACAGACTGCAATTTTAATTTTGGACCGAGTTTCAGCTTGCATTGCCAGAACCAAGTTTGTTAAGTGCTGAAACGCTGTTTTCTGACATTTCAGGCTCTAACTTCAAAAATCATGCAAAACACTTCTAATACCTTCAGATATGTTTCTCTGTGTTGCAAAATAGGTTTTATTCATGCACAGACTGCAATTTTAATTTTTGGCCGAGTTTCAGCTTGCATTGCCAGAACCAAGTTTGTTATGTGCTGAAAAGCCTTTTTCTGACATTTCAGGCTCTAACTTCAAAAATCATGCAAAACACTTCTAACACCTTCAGATTTGTTTCTCTGTGTTGCAAAATAGGTTTTATTCATGCACAGACTGCAATTTTAATTTTGGACCGAGTTTCAGCTTGCATTGCCAGAACCAAGTTTGTTAAGTGCTGAAACGCTGTTTTCTGACATTTCAGGCTCTAACTTCAAAAATCATGCAAAACACTTCTAACACCTTCAGATATGTTTCTCTGTGTTGAAAAATAGGTTTTATTCATGCACAGACTGCAATTTTAATTTTTGGCCGAGTTTCAGCTTGCATTGCCTGAACCGAGTTTGTTATGTGCTGAAACGCCGTTTTCTGACATTTCAGGCTCTAACTTCAAAAATCATGCAAAACACTTCTAACACCTTCAGATATGTTTCTCTGTGTTGAAAAATAGGTTTTATTCATGCACAGACTGCAATTTTAATTTTTGGCCGAGTTTCAGCTTGCATTACCAGAACCGAGTTTGTTATGTGCTGAAACGCTGTTTTCTGACATTTCAGGCTCTAACTTAAAAAAATCATGCAAAACACTTCTAACACCTTCAGATATGTTTCTCTGTGTTGCAAAATAGGTTTTATTCATGCACAGACTGCAATTTTAATTTTTGGCCGAGTTTCAGCTTGCATTGCCTGAACCGAGTTTGTTATGTGCTGAAACGCCGTTTTCTGACATTTCAGGCTCTAACTTCAAAAATCATGCAAAACACTTCTAACACCTTCAGATATGTTTCTCTGTGTTGCAAAATAGGTTTTATTCATGCACAGACTGCAATTTTAATTTTGGACCGAGTTTCAGCTTGCATTGCCAGAACCAAGTTTGTTATGTGCTGAAAAGCCTTTTTCTGACATTTCAGGCTCTAACTTCAAAAATCATGCAAAACACTTCTAACACCTTCAGATATATTTCTCTGTGTTGCAAAATAGGTTTTATTCATGCACAGACTGCAATTTTAATTTTTGGCCGAGTTTCAGCTTGCATTACCAGAACCAAGTTTGTTATGTGCTGAAACGCTGTTTTCTGACATTTCAGGCTCTAACTTCAAAAATCATGCAAAACACTTCTAACACCTTCAGATATGTTTCTCTGTGTTGAAAAATAGGTTTTATTCATGCACAGACTACAAATTTTAATTTTTGGCCGAGTTTCAGCTTGCATTGCCTGAACCGAGTTTGTTATGTGCTGAAACGCCGTTTTCTGACATTTCAGGCTCTAACTTCAAAAATCATGCAAAACACTTCTAACACCTTCAGATATGTTTCTCTGTGTTGAAAAATAGGTTTTATTCATGCACAGACTGCAATTTTAATTTTTGGCCGAGTTTCAGCTTGCATTGCCTGAACCGAGTTTGTTATGTGCTGAAACGCCGTTTTCTGACATTTCAGGCTCTAACTTAAAAAAATCATGCAAAACACTTCTAACACCTTCAGATATGTTTCTCTGTGTTGCAAAATAGGTTTTATTCATGCACAGACTGCAATTTTAATTTTTGGCCGAGTTTCAGCTTGCATTGCCTGAACCGAGTTTGTTATGTGCTGAAACGCCGTTTTCTGACATTTCAGGCTCTAACTTCAAAAATCATGCAAAACACTTCTAACACCTTCAGATATGTTTCTCTGTGTTGCAAAATAGGTTTTATTCATGCACAGACTGCAATTTTAATTTTGGACCGAGTTTCAGCTTGCATTGCCAGAACCAAGTTTGTTATGTGCTGAAAAGCCTTTTTCTGACATTTCAGGCTCTAACTTCAAAAATCATGCAAAACACTTCTAACACCTTCAGATATATTTCTCTGTGTTGCAAAATAGGTTTTATTCATGCACAGACTGCAATTTTAATTTTTGGCCGAGTTTCAGCTTGCATTACCAGAACCAAGTTTGTTATGTGCTGAAACGCTGTTTTCTGACATTTCAGGCTCTAACTTCAAAAATCATGCAAAACACTTCTAACACCTTCAGATATGTTTCTCTGTGTTGAAAAATAGGTTTTATTCATGCACAGACTACAAATTTTAATTTTTGGCCGAGTTTCAGCTTGCATTGCCTGAACCGAGTTTGTTATGTGCTGAAACGCCGTTTTCTGACATTTCAGGCTCTAACTTCAAAAATCATGCAAAACACTTCTAACACCTTCAGATATGTTTCTCTGTGTTGAAAAATAGGTTTTATTCATGCACAGACTGCAATTTTAATTTTTGGCCGAGTTTCAGCTTGCATTGCCTGAACCGAGTTTGTTATGTGCTGAAACGCCGTTTTCTGACATTTCAGGCTCTAACTTCAAAAATCATGCAAAACACTTCTAACACCTTCAGATATGTTTCTCTGTGTTGCAAAATAGGTTTTATTCATGCACAGACTGCAATTTTAATTTTTGGCCGAGTTTCAGCTTGCATTACCAGAACCAAGTTTGTTATGTGCTGAAACGCTGTTTTCTGACATTTCAGGCTCTAACTTCAAAAATCATGCAAAACACTTCTAACACCTTCAGATATGTTTCTCTGTGTTGCAAAATAGGTTTTATTCATGCACAGACTGCAATTTAAATTTTTGGCCGAGTTTCAGCTTGCATTGCCTGAACCAAGTTTGTTATGTGCTAAAACGTCGTTTTCTGACATTTCAGGCTCTAACTTCAAAAATCATGCAAAACACTTCTAACACCTTCAGATATGTTTCTCTGTGTTGCAAAATAGGTTTTATTCATGCACAGACTGCAATTTTAATTTTTGGCCGAGTTTCAGCTTGCATTACCAGAACCTAGTTTGTTATGTGCTGAAACGCTGTTTTCTGACATTTCAGGCTCTAACTTCAAAAATCATGCAAAACACTTCTAACACCTTCAGATATGTTTCTCTGTGTTGCAAAATAGGTTTTATTCATGCACAGACTGCAATTTTAATTTTTGGCCGAGTTTCAGCTTGCATTGCCTGAACCGAGTTTGTTATGTGCTGAAACGCCGTTTTCTGACATTTCAGGCTCTAACTTCAAAAATCATGCAAAACACTTCTAACACCTTCAGATATGTTTCTCTGTGTTGCAAAATAGGTTTTATTCATGCACAGACTGCAATTTTAATTTTGGACCGAGTTTCAGCTTGCATTGCCAGAACCAAGTTTGTTATGTGCTGAAAAGCCTTTTTCTGACATTTCAGGCTCTAACTTCAAAAATCATGCAAAACACTTCTAACACCTTCAGATTTGTTTCTCTGTGTTGCAAAATAGGTTTTATTCATGCACAGACTGCAATTTTAATTTTGGACCGAGTTTCAGCTTGCATTGCCAGAACCAAGTTTGTTAAGTGCTGAAACGCTGTTTTCTGACATTTCAGGCTCTAACTTCAAAAATCATGCAAAACACTTCTAACACCTTCAGATATGTTTCTCTGTGTTGAAAAATAGGTTTTATTCATGCACAGACTGCAATTTTAATTTTGGGCCGAGTTTCAGCTTGCATTGCCTGAACCAAGTTTGTTATGTGCTGAAACGGCGTTTTCTGACATTTCAGGCTCTAACTTCAAAAATCATGCAAAACACTTCTAACACCTTCAGATATGTTTCTCTGTGTTGAAAAATAGGTTTTATTCATGCACAGACTGCAATTTTAATTTTTGGCCGAGTTTCAGCTTGCATTGCCTGAACCGAGTTTGTTATGTGCTGAAACGCCGTTTTCTGACATTTCAGGCTCTAACTTCAAAAATCATGCAAAACACTTCTAACACCTTCAGATATGTTTCTCTGTGTTGAAAAATAGGTTTTATTCATGCACAGACTGCAATTTTAATTTTTGGCCGAGTTTCAGCTTGCATTACCAGAACCGAGTTTGTTATGTGCTGAAACGGCGTTTTCTGACATTTCAGGCTCTAACTTAAAAAAATCATGCAAAACACTTCTAACACCTTCAGATATGTTTCTCTGTGTTGCAAAATAGGTTTTATTCATGCACAGACTGCAATTTTAATTTTTGGCCGAGTTTCAGCTTGCATTGCCTGAACCGAGTTTGTTATGTGCTGAAACGCCGTTTTCTGACATTTCAGGCTCTAACTTCAAAAATCTTGCAAAACACTTCTAACACCTTCAGATATGTTTCTCTGTGTTGCAAAATAGGTTTTATTCATGCACAGACTGCAATTTTAATTTTGGACCGAGTTTCAGCTTGCATTGCCAGAACCAAGTTTGTTATGTGCTGAAAAGCCTTTTTCTGACATTTCAGGCTCTAACTTCAAAAATCATGCAAAACACTTCTAACACCTTCAGATATATTTCTCTGTGTTGCAAAATAGGTTTTATTCATGCACAGACTGCAATTTTAATTTTTGGCCGAGTTTCAGCTTGCATTACCAGAACCAAGTTTGTTATGTGCTGAAACGCTGTTTTCTGACATTTCAGGCTCTAACTTCAAAAATCATGCAAAACACTTCTAACACCTTCAGATATGTTTCTCTGTGTTGAAAAATAGGTTTTATTCATGCACAGACTACAAATTTTAATTTTTGGCCGAGTTTCAGCTTGCATTGCCTGAACCGAGTTTGTTATGTGCTGAAACGCCGTTTTCTGACATTTCAGGCTCTAACTTCAAAAATCATGCAAAACACTTCTAACACCTTCAGATATGTTTCTCTGTGTTGAAAAATAGGTTTTATTCATGCACAGACTGCAATTTTAATTTTTGGCCGAGTTTCAGCTTGCATTGCCTGAACCGAGTTTGTTATGTGCTGAAACGCCGTTTTCTGACATTTCAGGCTCTAACTTAAAAAAATCATGCAAAACACTTCTAACACCTTCAGATATGTTTCTCTGTGTTGCAAAATAGGTTTTATTCATGCACAGACTGCAATTTTAATTTTTGGCCGAGTTTCAGCTTGCATTGCCTGAACCGAGTTTGTTATGTGCTGAAACGCCGTTTTCTGACATTTCAGGCTCTAACTTCAAAAATCATGCAAAACACTTCTAACACCTTCAGATATGTTTCTCTGTGTTGCAAAATAGGTTTTATTCATGCACAGACTGCAATTTTAATTTTGGACCGAGTTTCAGCTTGCATTGCCAGAACCAAGTTTGTTATGTGCTGAAAAGCCTTTTTCTGACATTTCAGGCTCTAACTTCAAAAATCATGCAAAACACTTCTAACACCTTCAGATATATTTCTCTGTGTTGCAAAATAGGTTTTATTCATGCACAGACTGCAATTTTAATTTTTGGCCGAGTTTCAGCTTGCATTACCAGAACCAAGTTTGTTATGTGCTGAAACGCTGTTTTCTGACATTTCAGGCTCTAACTTCAAAAATCATGCAAAACACTTCTAACACCTTCAGATATGTTTCTCTGTGTTGAAAAATAGGTTTTATTCATGCACAGACTACAAATTTTAATTTTTGGCCGAGTTTCAGCTTGCATTGCCTGAACCGAGTTTGTTATGTGCTGAAACGCCGTTTTCTGACATTTCAGGCTCTAACTTCAAAAATCATGCAAAACACTTCTAACACCTTCAGATATGTTTCTCTGTGTTGAAAAATAGGTTTTATTCATGCACAGACTGCAATTTTAATTTTTGGCCGAGTTTCAGCTTGCATTGCCTGAACCGAGTTTGTTATGTGCTGAAACGCCGTTTTCTGACATTTCAGGCTCTAACTTCAAAAATCATGCAAAACACTTCTAACACCTTCAGATATGTTTCTCTGTGTTGCAAAATAGGTTTTATTCATGCACAGACTGCAATTTTAATTTTTGGCCGAGTTTCAGCTTGCATTACCAGAACCAAGTTTGTTATGTGCTGAAACGCTGTTTTCTGACATTTCAGGCTCTAACTTCAAAAATCATGCAAAACACTTCTAACACCTTCAGATATGTTTCTCTGTGTTGCAAAATAGGTTTTATTCATGCACAGACTGCAATTTAAATTTTTGGCCGAGTTTCAGCTTGCATTGCCTGAACCAAGTTTGTTATGTGCTAAAACGTCGTTTTCTGACATTTCAGGCTCTAACTTCAAAAATCATGCAAAACACTTCTAACACCTTCAGATATGTTTCTCTGTGTTGCAAAATAGGTTTTATTCATGCACAGACTGCAATTTTAATTTTTGGCCGAGTTTCAGCTTGCATTACCAGAACCTAGTTTGTTATGTGCTGAAACGCTGTTTTCTGACATTTCAGGCTCTAACTTCAAAAATCATGCAAAACACTTCTAACACCTTCAGATATGTTTCTCTGTGTTGCAAAATAGGTTTTATTCATGCACAGACTGCAATTTTAATTTTTGGCCGAGTTTCAGCTTGCATTGCCTGAACCGAGTTTGTTATGTGCTGAAACGCCGTTTTCTGACATTTCAGGCTCTAACTTCAAAAATCATGCAAAACACTTCTAACACCTTCAGATATGTTTCTCTGTGTTGCAAAATAGGTTTTATTCATGCACAGACTGCAATTTTAATTTTGGACCGAGTTTCAGCTTGCATTGCCAGAACCAAGTTTGTTATGTGCTGAAAAGCCTTTTTCTGACATTTCAGGCTCTAACTTCAAAAATCATGCAAAACACTTCTAACACCTTCAGATTTGTTTCTCTGTGTTGCAAAATAGGTTTTATTCATGCACAGACTGCAATTTTAATTTTGGACCGAGTTTCAGCTTGCATTGCCAGAACCAAGTTTGTTAAGTGCTGAAACGCTGTTTTCTGACATTTCAGGCTCTAACTTCAAAAATCATGCAAAACACTTCTAACACCTTCAGATATGTTTCTCTGTGTTGAAAAATAGGTTTTATTCATGCACAGACTGCAATTTTAATTTTGGGCCGAGTTTCAGCTTGCATTGCCTGAACCAAGTTTGTTATGTGCTGAAACGGCGTTTTCTGACATTTCAGGCTCTAACTTCAAAAATCATGCAAAACACTTCTAACACCTTCAGATATGTTTCTCTGTGTTGAAAAATAGGTTTTATTCATGCACAGACTGCAATTTTAATTTTTGGCCGAGTTTCAGCTTGCATTGCCTGAACCGAGTTTGTTATGTGCTGAAACGCCGTTTTCTGACATTTCAGGCTCTAACTTCAAAAATCATGCAAAACACTTCTAACACCTTCAGATATGTTTCTCTGTGTTGAAAAATAGGTTTTATTCATGCACAGACTGCAATTTTAATTTTTGGCCGAGTTTCAGCTTGCATTACCAGAACCGAGTTTGTTATGTGCTGAAACGGCGTTTTCTGACATTTCAGGCTCTAACTTAAAAAAATCATGCAAAACACTTCTAACACCTTCAGATATGTTTCTCTGTGTTGCAAAATAGGTTTTATTCATGCACAGACTGCAATTTTAATTTTTGGCCGAGTTTCAGCTTGCATTGCCTGAACCGAGTTTGTTATGTGCTGAAACGCCGTTTTCTGACATTTCAGGCTCTAACTTCAAAAATCTTGCAAAACACTTCTAACACCTTCAGATATGTTTCTCTGTGTTGCAAAATAGGTTTTATTCATGCACAGACTGCAATTTTAATTTTGGACCGAGTTTCAGCTTGCATTGCCAGAACCAAGTTTGTTATGTGCTGAAAAGCCTTTTTCTGACATTTCAGGCTCTAACTTCAAAAATCATGCAAAACACTTCTAACACCTTCAGATATATTTCTCTGTGTTGCAAAATAGGTTTTATTCATGCACAGACTGCAATTTTAATTTTTGGCCGAGTTTCAGCTTGCATTACCAGAACCAAGTTTGTTATGTGCTGAAACGCTGTTTTCTGACATTTCAGGCTCTAACTTCAAAAATCATGCAAAACACTTCTAACACCTTCAGATATGTTTCTCTGTGTTGAAAAATAGGTTTTATTCATGCACAGACTACAAATTTTAATTTTTGGCCGAGTTTCAGCTTGCATTGCCTGAACCGAGTTTGTTATGTGCTGAAACGCCGTTTTCTGACATTTCAGGCTCTAACTTCAAAAATCATGCAAAACACTTCTAACACCTTCAGATATGTTTCTCTGTGTTGAAAAATAGGTTTTATTCATGCACAGACTGCAATTTTAATTTTTGGCCGAGTTTCAGCTTGCATTGCCTGAACCGAGTTTGTTATGTGCTGAAACGCCGTTTTCTGACATTTCAGGCTCTAACTTAAAAAAATCATGCAAAACACTTCTAACACCTTCAGATATGTTTCTCTGTGTTGCAAAATAGGTTTTATTCATGCACAGACTGCAATTTTAATTTTTGGCCGAGTTTCAGCTTGCATTGCCTGAACCGAGTTTGTTATGTGCTGAAACGCCGTTTTCTGACATTTCAGGCTCTAACTTCAAAAATCATGCAAAACACTTCTAACACCTTCAGATATGTTTCTCTGTGTTGCAAAATAGGTTTTATTCATGCACAGACTGCAATTTTAATTTTGGACCGAGTTTCAGCTTGCATTGCCAGAACCAAGTTTGTTATGTGCTGAAAAGCCTTTTTCTGACATTTCAGGCTCTAACTTCAAAAATCATGCAAAACACTTCTAACACCTTCAGATATATTTCTCTGTGTTGCAAAATAGGTTTTATTCATGCACAGACTGCAATTTTAATTTTTGGCCGAGTTTCAGCTTGCATTACCAGAACCAAGTTTGTTATGTGCTGAAACGCTGTTTTCTGACATTTCAGGCTCTAACTTCAAAAATCATGCAAAACACTTCTAACACCTTCAGATATGTTTCTCTGTGTTGAAAAATAGGTTTTATTCATGCACAGACTACAAATTTTAATTTTTGGCCGAGTTTCAGCTTGCATTGCCTGAACCGAGTTTGTTATGTGCTGAAACGCCGTTTTCTGACATTTCAGGCTCTAACTTAAAAAAATCATGCAAAATACTTCTAACACCTTCAGATATGTTTCTCTGTGTTGCAAAATAGGTTTTATTCATGCACAGACTGCAATTTTAATTTTTGGCCGAGTTTCAGCTTGCATTGCCTGAACCGAGTTTGTTATGTGCTGAAACGCCGTTTTCTGACATTTCAGGCTCTAACTTCAAAAATCATGCAAAACACTTCTAACACCTTCAGATATGTTTCTCTGTGTTGCAAAATAGGTTTTATTCATGCACAGACTGCAATTTTAATTTTGGACCGAGTTTCAGCTTGCATTGCCAGAACCAAGTTTGTTATGTGCTGAAAAGCCTTTTTCTGACATTTCAGGCTCTAACTTCAAAAATCATGCAAAACACTTCTAACACCTTCAGATATATTTCTCTGTGTTGCAAAATAGGTTTTATTCATGCACAGACTGCAATTTTAATTTTTGGCCGAGTTTCAGCTTGCATTACCAGAACCAAGTTTGTTATGTGCTGAAACGCTGTTTTCTGACATTTCAGGCTCTAACTTCAAAAATCATGCAAAACACTTCTAACACCTTCAGATATGTTTCTCTGTGTTGAAAAATAGGTTTTATTCATGCACAGACTACAAATTTTAATTTTTGGCCGAGTTTCAGCTTGCATTGCCTGAACCGAGTTTGTTATGTGCTGAAACGCCGTTTTCTGACATTTCAGGCTCTAACTTCAAAAATCATGCAAAACACTTCTAACACCTTCAGATATGTTTCTCTGTGTTGAAAAATAGGTTTTATTCATGCACAGACTGCAATTTTAATTTTTGGCCGAGTTTCAGCTTGCATTGCCTGAACCGAGTTTGTTATGTGCTGAAACGCCGTTTTCTGACATTTCAGGCTCTAACTTCAAAAATCATGCAAAACACTTCTAACACCTTCAGATATGTTTCTCTGTGTTGCAAAATAGGTTTTATTCATGCACAGACTGCAATTTTAATTTTTGGCCGAGTTTCAGCTTGCATTACCAGAACCAAGTTTGTTATGTGCTGAAACGCTGTTTTCTGACATTTCAGGCTCTAACTTCAAAAATCATGCAAAACACTTCTAACACCTTCAGATATGTTTCTCTGTGTTGCAAAATAGGTTTTATTCATGCACAGACTGCAATTTTAATTTTTGGCCGAGTTTCAGCTTGCATTACCAGAACCAAGTTTGTTATGTGCTGAAACGGCGTTTTCTGACATTTCAGGCTCTAACTTAAAAAAATCATGCAAAACACTTCTAACACCTTCAGATATGTTTCTCTGTGTTGAAAAATAGGTTTTATTCATGCACAGACTGCAATTTTAATTTTTGGCCGAGTTTCAGCTTGCATTGCCTGAACCGAGTTTGTTATGTGCTGAAACGCCGTTTTCTGACATTTCAGGCTCTAACTTCAAAAATCATGCAAAACACTTCTAACACCTTCAGATATGTTTCTCTGTGTTGCAAAATAGGTTTTATTCATGCACAGACTGCAATTTTAATTTTTGGCCGAGTTTCAGCTTGCATTACCAGAACCAAGTTTGTTATGTGCTGAAATGCTGTTTTCTGACATTTCAGGCTCTAACTTCAAAAATCATGCAAAACACTTCTAACACCTTCAGATATGTTTCTCTGTGTTGAAAAATAGGTTTTGTTCATGCACAGACTGCAATTTTAATTTTTGGCCGAGTTTCAGCTTGCATTGCCTGAACCGAGTTTGTTATGTGCTGAAACGCCGTTTTCTGACATTTCAGGCTCTAACTTCAAAAATCATGCAAAACACTTCTAACACCTTCAGATTTGTTTCTCTGTGTTGCAAAATAGGTTTTATTCATGCACAGACTGCAATTTTAATTTTGGACCGAGTTTCAGCTTGCATTGCCAGAACCAAGTTTGTTAAGTGCTGAAACGCTGTTTTCTGACATTTCAGGCTCTAACTTCAAAAATCATGCAAAACACTTCTAACACCTTCAGATATGTTTCTCTGTGTTGAAAAATAGGTTTTATTCATGCACAGACTGCAATTTTAATTTTGGGCCGAGTTTCAGCTTGCATTGCCAGAACCAAGTTTGTTATGTGCTGAAAAGCCTTTTTCTGACATTTCAGGCTCTAACTTCAAAAATCATGCAAAACACTTCTAACACCTTCAGATTTGTTTCTCTGTGTTGCAAAATAGGTTTTATTCATGCACAGACTGCAATTTTAATTTTGGACCGAGTTTCAGCTTGCATTGCCAGAACCAAGTTTGTTAAGTGCTGAAACGCTGTTTTCTGACATTTCAGGCTCTAACTTCAAAAATCATGCAAAACACTTCTAACACCTTCAGATATGTTTCTCTGTGTTGAAAAATAGGTTTTATTCATGCACAGACTGCAATTTTAATTTTTGGCCGAGTTTCAGCTTGCATTGCCTGAACCAAGTTTGTTATGTGCTGAAACGGCGTTTTCTGACATTTTAGGCTCTAACTTCAAAAATCATGCAAAACACTTCTAACACCTTCAGATATGTTTCTCTGTGTTGTAAAATAGGTTTTATTCATGCACAGACTGCAATTTTAATTTTGGGCCGAGTTTCAGCTTGCATTGCCTGAACCAAGTTTGTTATGTGCTGAAACGGCGTTTTCTGACATTTCAGGCTCTAACTTCAAAAATCATGCAAAACACTTCTAACACCTTTAGATATGTTTCTCTGTGTTGCAAAATAGGTTTTATTCATGCACAGACTGCAATTTTAATTTTGGGCCGAGTTTCAGCTTGCATTGCCTGAACCGAGTTTGTTATGTGCTGAAACGCCGTTTTCTGACATTTCAGGCTCTAACTTCAAAAATCATGCAAAACACTTCTAACACCTTCAGATATGTTTCTCTGTGTTGAAAAATAGGTTTTATTCATGCACAGACTGCAATTTTAATTTTTGGCCGAGTTTCAGCTTGCATTGCCTGAACCGAGTTTGTTATGTGCTGAAACGCCGTTTTCTGACATTTCAGGCTCTAACTTCAAAAATCATGCAAAACACTTCTAACACCTTCAGATATGTTTCTCTGTGTTGAAAAATAGGTTTTATTCATGCACAGACTGCAATTTTAATTTTGGACCGAGTTTCAGCTTGCATTGCCTGAACCGAGTTTGTTATGTGCTGAAACGCCGTTTTCTGACATTTCAGGCTCTAACTTCAAAAATCATGCAAAACACTTCTAACACCTTCAGATATGTTTCTCTGTGTTGCAAAATAGGTTTTATTCATGCACAGACTGCAATTTTAATTTTTGGCCGAGTTTCAGCTTGCATTACCAGAACCAAGTTTGTTATGTGCTGAAACGCTGTTTTCTGACATTTCAGGCTCTAACTTCAAAAATCATGCAAAACACTTCTAACACCTTCAGATATGTTTCTCTGTGTTGAAAAATAGGTTTTATTCATGCACAGACTGCAATTTTAATTTTTGGCCGAGTTTCAGCTTGCATTACCAGAACCAAGTTTGTTATGTGCTGAAACGGCGTTTTCTGACATTTCAGGCTCTAACTTAAAAAAATCATGCAAAACACTTCTAACACCTTCAGATATGTTTCTCTGTGTTGCAAAATAGGTTTTATTCATGCACAGACTGCAATTTTAATTTTTGGCCGAGTTTCAGCTTGCATTGCCTGAACCGAGTTTGTTATGTGCTGAAACGCCGTTTTCTGACATTTCAGGCTCTAACTTCAAAAATCATGCAAAACACTTCTAACACCTTCAGATATGTTTCTCTGTGTTGCAAAATAGGTTTTATTCATGCACAGACTGCAATTTTAATTTTGGACCGAGTTTCAGCTTGCATTGCCAGAACCAAGTTTGTTATGTGCTGAAAAGCCTTTTTCTGACATTTCAGGCTCTAACTTCAAAAATCATGCAAAACACTTCTAACACCTTCAGATATATTTCTCTGTGTTGCAAAATAGGTTTTATTCATGCACAGACTGCAATTTTAATTTTTGGCCGAGTTTCAGCTTGCATTACCAGAACCAAGTTTGTTATGTGCTGAAAAGCCGTTTTCTGACATTTCAGGCTCTAACTTCAAAAATCATGCAAAACACTTCTAACACCTTTAGATATGTTTCTCTGTGTTGCAAAATAGGTTTTATTCATGCACAGACTGCAATTTTAATTTTGGGCCGAGTTTCAGCTTGCATTGCCTGAACCAAGTCTGTTATGTGCTGAAACGCCGTTTTCTGGCATTTCAGGCTCTAACTTCAAAAATCATGCAAAACACTTCTAACACCTTCAGATATGTTTCTCTGTGTTGCAAAATAGGTTTTATTCATGCACAGACTGCAATTTTAATTTTGGACCGAGTTTCAGCTTGCATTGCCAGAACCAAGTTTGTTAAGTGCTGAAACGCTGTTTTCTGACATTTCAGGCTCTAACTTCAAAAATCATGCAAAACACTTCTAATACCTTCAGATATGTTTCTCTGTGTTGCAAAATAGGTTTTATTCATGCACAGACTGCAATTTTAATTTTTGGCCGAGTTTCAGCTTGCATTGCCAGAACCAAGTTTGTTATGTGCTGAAAAGCCTTTTTCTGACATTTCAGGCTCTAACTTCAAAAATCATGCAAAACACTTCTAACACCTTCAGATTTGTTTCTCTGTGTTGCAAAATAGGTTTTATTCATGCACAGACTGCAATTTTAATTTTGGACCGAGTTTCAGCTTGCATTGCCAGAACCAAGTTTGTTAAGTGCTGAAACGCTGTTTTCTGACATTTCAGGCTCTAACTTCAAAAATCATGCAAAACACTTCTAACACCTTCAGATATGTTTCTCTGTGTTGAAAAATAGGTTTTATTCATGCACAGACTGCAATTTTAATTTTTGGCCGAGTTTCAGCTTGCATTGCCTGAACCGAGTTTGTTATGTGCTGAAACGCCGTTTTCTGACATTTCAGGCTCTAACTTCAAAAATCATGCAAAACACTTCTAACACCTTCAGATATGTTTCTCTGTGTTGAAAAATAGGTTTTATTCATGCACAGACTGCAATTTTAATTTTTGGCCGAGTTTCAGCTTGCATTACCAGAACCGAGTTTGTTATGTGCTGAAACGGCGTTTTCTGACATTTCAGGCTCTAACTTAAAAAAATCATGCAAAACACTTCTAACACCTTCAGATATGTTTCTCTGTGTTGCAAAATAGGTTTTATTCATGCACAGACTGCAATTTTAATTTTTGGCCGAGTTTCAGCTTGCATTGCCTGAACCGAGTTTGTTATGTGCTGAAACGCCGTTTTCTGACATTTCAGGCTCTAACTTCAAAAATCATGCAAAACACTTCTAACACCTTCAGATATGTTTCTCTGTGTTGCAAAATAGGTTTTATTCATGCACAGACTGCAATTTTAATTTTGGACCGAGTTTCAGCTTGCATTGCCAGAACCAAGTTTGTTATGTGCTGAAAAGCCTTTTTCTGACATTTCAGGCTCTAACTTCAAAAATCATGCAAAACACTTCTAACACCTTCAGATATATTTCTCTGTGTTGCAAAATAGGTTTTATTCATGCACAGACTGCAATTTTAATTTTTGGCCGAGTTTCAGCTTGCATTACCAGAACCAAGTTTGTTATGTGCTGAAACGCTGTTTTCTGACATTTCAGGCTCTAACTTCAAAAATCATGCAAAACACTTCTAACACCTTCAGATATGTTTCTCTGTGTTGAAAAATAGGTTTTATTCATGCACAGACTACAAATTTTAATTTTTGGCCGAGTTTCAGCTTGCATTGCCTGAACCGAGTTTGTTATGTGCTGAAACGCCGTTTTCTGACATTTCAGGCTCTAACTTCAAAAATCATGCAAAACACTTCTAACACCTTCAGATATGTTTCTCTGTGTTGAAAAATAGGTTTTATTCATGCACAGACTGCAATTTTAATTTTTGGCCGAGTTTCAGCTTGCATTGCCTGAACCGAGTTTGTTATGTGCTGAAACGCCGTTTTCTGACATTTCAGGCTCTAACTTAAAAAAATCATGCAAAACACTTCTAACACCTTCAGATATGTTTCTCTGTGTTGCAAAATAGGTTTTATTCATGCACAGACTGCAATTTTAATTTTTGGCCGAGTTTCAGCTTGCATTGCCTGAACCGAGTTTGTTATGTGCTGAAACGCCGTTTTCTGACATTTCAGGCTCTAACTTCAAAAATCATGCAAAACACTTCTAACACCTTCAGATATGTTTCTCTGTGTTGCAAAATAGGTTTTATTCATGCACAGACTGCAATTTTAATTTTGGACCGAGTTTCAGCTTGCATTGCCAGAACCAAGTTTGTTATGTGCTGAAAAGCCTTTTTCTGACATTTCAGGCTCTAACTTCAAAAATCATGCAAAACACTTCTAACACCTTCAGATATATTTCTCTGTGTTGCAAAATAGGTTTTATTCATGCACAGACTGCAATTTTAATTTTTGGCCGAGTTTCAGCTTGCATTACCAGAACCAAGTTTGTTATGTGCTGAAACGCTGTTTTCTGACATTTCAGGCTCTAACTTCAAAAATCATGCAAAACACTTCTAACACCTTCAGATATGTTTCTCTGTGTTGAAAAATAGGTTTTATTCATGCACAGACTACAAATTTTAATTTTTGGCCGAGTTTCAGCTTGCATTGCCTGAACCGAGTTTGTTATGTGCTGAAACGCCGTTTTCTGACATTTCAGGCTCTAACTTCAAAAATCATGCAAAACACTTCTAACACCTTCAGATATGTTTCTCTGTGTTGAAAAATAGGTTTTATTCATGCACAGACTGCAATTTTAATTTTTGGCCGAGTTTCAGCTTGCATTGCCTGAACCGAGTTTGTTATGTGCTGAAACGCCGTTTTCTGACATTTCAGGCTCTAACTTCAAAAATCATGCAAAACACTTCTAACACCTTCAGATATGTTTCTCTGTGTTGCAAAATAGGTTTTATTCATGCACAGACTGCAATTTTAATTTTTGGCCGAGTTTCAGCTTGCATTACCAGAACCAAGTTTGTTATGTGCTGAAACGCTGTTTTCTGACATTTCAGGCTCTAACTTCAAAAATCATGCAAAACACTTCTAACACCTTCAGATATGTTTCTCTGTGTTGCAAAATAGGTTTTATTCATGCACAGACTGCAATTTAAATTTTTGGCCGAGTTTCAGCTTGCATTGCCTGAACCAAGTTTGTTATGTGCTAAAACGTCGTTTTCTGACATTTCAGGCTCTAACTTCAAAAATCATGCAAAACACTTCTAACACCTTCAGATATGTTTCTCTGTGTTGCAAAATAGGTTTTATTCATGCACAGACTGCAATTTTAATTTTTGGCCGAGTTTCAGCTTGCATTACCAGAACCTAGTTTGTTATGTGCTGAAACGCTGTTTTCTGACATTTCAGGCTCTAACTTCAAAAATCATGCAAAACACTTCTAACACCTTCAGATATGTTTCTCTGTGTTGCAAAATAGGTTTTATTCATGCACAGACTGCAATTTTAATTTTTGGCCGAGTTTCAGCTTGCATTGCCTGAACCGAGTTTGTTATGTGCTGAAACGCCGTTTTCTGACATTTCAGGCTCTAACTTCAAAAATCATGCAAAACACTTCTAACACCTTCAGATATGTTTCTCTGTGTTGCAAAATAGGTTTTATTCATGCACAGACTGCAATTTTAATTTTGGACCGAGTTTCAGCTTGCATTGCCAGAACCAAGTTTGTTATGTGCTGAAAAGCCTTTTTCTGACATTTCAGGCTCTAACTTCAAAAATCATGCAAAACACTTCTAACACCTTCAGATTTGTTTCTCTGTGTTGCAAAATAGGTTTTATTCATGCACAGACTGCAATTTTAATTTTGGACCGAGTTTCAGCTTGCATTGCCAGAACCAAGTTTGTTAAGTGCTGAAACGCTGTTTTCTGACATTTCAGGCTCTAACTTCAAAAATCATGCAAAACACTTCTAACACCTTCAGATATGTTTCTCTGTGTTGAAAAATAGGTTTTATTCATGCACAGACTGCAATTTTAATTTTGGGCCGAGTTTCAGCTTGCATTGCCTGAACCAAGTTTGTTATGTGCTGAAACGGCGTTTTCTGACATTTCAGGCTCTAACTTCAAAAATCATGCAAAACACTTCTAACACCTTCAGATATGTTTCTCTGTGTTGAAAAATAGGTTTTATTCATGCACAGACTGCAATTTTAATTTTTGGCCGAGTTTCAGCTTGCATTGCCTGAACCGAGTTTGTTATGTGCTGAAACGCCGTTTTCTGACATTTCAGGCTCTAACTTCAAAAATCATGCAAAACACTTCTAACACCTTCAGATATGTTTCTCTGTGTTGAAAAATAGGTTTTATTCATGCACAGACTGCAATTTTAATTTTTGGCCGAGTTTCAGCTTGCATTACCAGAACCGAGTTTGTTATGTGCTGAAACGGCGTTTTCTGACATTTCAGGCTCTAACTTAAAAAAATCATGCAAAACACTTCTAACACCTTCAGATATGTTTCTCTGTGTTGCAAAATAGGTTTTATTCATGCACAGACTGCAATTTTAATTTTTGGCCGAGTTTCAGCTTGCATTGCCTGAACCGAGTTTGTTATGTGCTGAAACGCCGTTTTCTGACATTTCAGGCTCTAACTTCAAAAATCTTGCAAAACACTTCTAACACCTTCAGATATGTTTCTCTGTGTTGCAAAATAGGTTTTATTCATGCACAGACTGCAATTTTAATTTTGGACCGAGTTTCAGCTTGCATTGCCAGAACCAAGTTTGTTATGTGCTGAAAAGCCTTTTTCTGACATTTCAGGCTCTAACTTCAAAAATCATGCAAAACACTTCTAACACCTTCAGATATATTTCTCTGTGTTGCAAAATAGGTTTTATTCATGCACAGACTGCAATTTTAATTTTTGGCCGAGTTTCAGCTTGCATTACCAGAACCAAGTTTGTTATGTGCTGAAACGCTGTTTTCTGACATTTCAGGCTCTAACTTCAAAAATCATGCAAAACACTTCTAACACCTTCAGATATGTTTCTCTGTGTTGAAAAATAGGTTTTATTCATGCACAGACTACAAATTTTAATTTTTGGCCGAGTTTCAGCTTGCATTGCCTGAACCGAGTTTGTTATGTGCTGAAACGCCGTTTTCTGACATTTCAGGCTCTAACTTCAAAAATCATGCAAAACACTTCTAACACCTTCAGATATGTTTCTCTGTGTTGAAAAATAGGTTTTATTCATGCACAGACTGCAATTTTAATTTTTGGCCGAGTTTCAGCTTGCATTGCCTGAACCGAGTTTGTTATGTGCTGAAACGCCGTTTTCTGACATTTCAGGCTCTAACTTAAAAAAATCATGCAAAACACTTCTAACACCTTCAGATATGTTTCTCTGTGTTGCAAAATAGGTTTTATTCATGCACAGACTGCAATTTTAATTTTTGGCCGAGTTTCAGCTTGCATTGCCTGAACCGAGTTTGTTATGTGCTGAAACGCCGTTTTCTGACATTTCAGGCTCTAACTTCAAAAATCATGCAAAACACTTCTAACACCTTCAGATATGTTTCTCTGTGTTGCAAAATAGGTTTTATTCATGCACAGACTGCAATTTTAATTTTGGACCGAGTTTCAGCTTGCATTGCCAGAACCAAGTTTGTTATGTGCTGAAAAGCCTTTTTCTGACATTTCAGGCTCTAACTTCAAAAATCATGCAAAACACTTCTAACACCTTCAGATATATTTCTCTGTGTTGCAAAATAGGTTTTATTCATGCACAGACTGCAATTTTAATTTTTGGCCGAGTTTCAGCTTGCATTACCAGAACCAAGTTTGTTATGTGCTGAAACGCTGTTTTCTGACATTTCAGGCTCTAACTTCAAAAATCATGCAAAACACTTCTAACACCTTCAGATATGTTTCTCTGTGTTGAAAAATAGGTTTTATTCATGCACAGACTACAAATTTTAATTTTTGGCCGAGTTTCAGCTTGCATTGCCTGAACCGAGTTTGTTATGTGCTGAAACGCCGTTTTCTGACATTTCAGGCTCTAACTTCAAAAATCATGCAAAACACTTCTAACACCTTCAGATATGTTTCTCTGTGTTGAAAAATAGGTTTTATTCATGCACAGACTGCAATTTTAATTTTTGGCCGAGTTTCAGCTTGCATTGCCTGAACCGAGTTTGTTATGTGCTGAAACGCCGTTTTCTGACATTTCAGGCTCTAACTTCAAAAATCATGCAAAACACTTCTAACACCTTCAGATATGTTTCTCTGTGTTGCAAAATAGGTTTTATTCATGCACAGACTGCAATTTTAATTTTTGGCCGAGTTTCAGCTTGCATTACCAGAACCAAGTTTGTTATGTGCTGAAACGCTGTTTTCTGACATTTCAGGCTCTAACTTCAAAAATCATGCAAAACACTTCTAACACCTTCAGATATGTTTCTCTGTGTTGCAAAATAGGTTTTATTCATGCACAGACTGCAATTTAAATTTTTGGCCGAGTTTCAGCTTGCATTGCCTGAACCAAGTTTGTTATGTGCTAAAACGTCGTTTTCTGACATTTCAGGCTCTAACTTCAAAAATCATGCAAAACACTTCTAACACCTTCAGATATGTTTCTCTGTGTTGCAAAATAGGTTTTATTCATGCACAGACTGCAATTTTAATTTTTGGCCGAGTTTCAGCTTGCATTACCAGAACCTAGTTTGTTATGTGCTGAAACGCCGTTTTCTGACATTTCAGGCTCTAACTTCAAAAATCATGCAAAACACTTCTAACACCTTCAGATATGTTTCTCTGTGTTGAAAAATAGGTTTTATTCATGCACAGACTGCAATTTTAATTTTTGGCCGAGTTTCAGCTTGCATTGCCTGAACCGATTTTGTTATGTGCTGAAACGCCGTTTTCTGACATTTCAGGCTCTAACTTCAAAAATCATGCAAAACACTTCTAACACCTTCAGATATGTTTCTCTGTGTTGAAAAATAGGTTTTATTCATGCACAGACTGCAATTTTAATTTTGGACCGAGTTTCAGCTTGCATTGCCTGAACCGAGTTTGTTATGTGCTGAAACGCCGTTTTCTGACATTTCAGGCTCTAACTTCAAAAATCATGCAAAACACTTCTAACACCTTCAGATATGTTTCTCTGTGTTGCAAAATAGGTTTTATTCATGCACAGACTGCAATTTTAATTTTTGGCCGAGTTTCAGCTTGCATTACCAGAACCAAGTTTGTTATGTGCTGAAACGCTGTTTTCTGACATTTCAGGCTCTAACTTCAAAAATCATGCAAAACACTTCTAACACCTTCAGATATGTTTCTCTGTGTTGAAAAATAGGTTTTATTCATGCACAGACTGCAATTTTAATTTTTGGCCGAGTTTCAGCTTGCATTACCAGAACCAAGTTTGTTATGTGCTGAAACGGCGTTTTCTGACATTTCAGGCTCTAACTTAAAAAAATCATGCAAAACACTTCTAACACCTTCAGATATGTTTCTCTGTGTTGCAAAATAGGTTTTATTCATGCACAGACTGCAATTTTAATTTTTGGCCGAGTTTCAGCTTGCATTGCCTGAACCGAGTTTGTTATGTGCTGAAACGCCGTTTTCTGACATTTCAGGCTCTAACTTCAAAAATCATGCAAAACACTTCTAACACCTTCAGATATATTTCTCTGTGTGGACCGAGTTTCAGCTTGCATTGCCAGAACCAAGTTTGTTAAGTGCTGAAACGCTGTTTTCTGACATTTCAGGCTCTAACTTCAAAAATCATGCAAAACACTTCTAACACCTTCAGATATGTTTCTCTGTGTTGAAAAATAGGTTTTATTCATGCACAGACTGCAATTTTAATTTTTGGCCGAGTTTCAGCTTGCATTACCAGAACCAAGTTTGTTATGTGCTGAAACGGCGTTTTCTGACATTTCAGGCTCTAACTTAAAAAAATCATGCAAAACACTTCTAACACCTTCAGATATGTTTCTCTGTGTTGCAAAATAGGTTTTATTCATGCACAGACTGCAATTTTAATTTTTGGCCGAGTTTCAGCTTGCATTGCCTGAACCGAGTTTGTTATGTGCTGAAACGCCGTTTTCTGACATTTCAGGCTCTAACTTCAAAAATCATGCAAAACACTTCTAACACCTTCAGATATATTTCTCTGTGTGGACCGAGTTTCAGCTTGCATTGCCAGAACCAAGTTTGTTAAGTGCTGAAACGCTGTTTTCTGACATTTCAGGCTCTAACTTCAAAAATCATGCAAAACACTTCTAACACCTTCAGATTTGTTTCTCTGTGTTGCAAAATAGGTTTTATTCATGCACAGACTGCAATTTTAATTTTGGACCGAGTTTCAGCTTGCATTGCCAGAACCAAGTTTGTTAAGTGCTGAAACGCTGTTTTCTGACATTTCAGGCTCTAACTTCAAAAATCATGCAAAACACTTCTAACACCTTCAGATATGTTTCTCTGTGTTGAAAAATAGGTTTTATTCATGCACAGACTGCAATTTTAATTTTGGGCCGAGTTTCAGCTTGCATTGCCTGAACCAAGTTTGTTATGTGCTGAAACGGCGTTTTCTGACATTTCAGGCTCTAACTTCAAAAATCATGCAAAACACTTCTAACACCTTCAGATATGTTTCTCTGTGTTGAAAAATAGGTTTTATTCATGCACAGACTGCAATTTTAATTTTTGGCCGAGTTTCAGCTTGCATTGCCTGAACCGAGTTTGTTATGTGCTGAAACGCCGTTTTCTGACATTTCAGGCTCTAACTTCAAAAATCATGCAAAACACTTCTAACACCTTCAGATATGTTTCTCTGTGTTGAAAAATAGGTTTTATTCATGCACAGACTGCAATTTTAATTTTTGGCCGAGTTTCAGCTTGCATTACCAGAACCGAGTTTGTTATGTGCTGAAACGGCGTTTTCTGACATTTCAGGCTCTAACTTAAAAAAATCATGCAAAACACTTCTAACACCTTCAGATATGTTTCTCTGTGTTGCAAAATAGGTTTTATTCATGCACAGACTGCAATTTTAATTTTTGGCCGAGTTTCAGCTTGCATTGCCTGAACCGAGTTTGTTATGTGCTGAAACGCCGTTTTCTGACATTTCAGGCTCTAACTTCAAAAATCATGCAAAACACTTCTAACACCTTCAGATATGTTTCTCTGTGTTGCAAAATAGGTTTTATTCATGCACAGACTGCAATTTTAATTTTGGACCGAGTTTCAGCTTGCATTGCCAGAACCAAGTTTGTTATGTGCTGAAAAGCCTTTTTCTGACATTTCAGGCTCTAACTTCAAAAATCATGCAAAACACTTCTAACACCTTCAGATATATTTCTCTGTGTTGCAAAATAGGTTTTATTCATGCACAGACTGCAATTTTAATTTTTGGCCGAGTTTCAGCTTGCATTACCAGAACCAAGTTTGTTATGTGCTGAAACGCTGTTTTCTGACATTTCAGGCTCTAACTTCAAAAATCATGCAAAACACTTCTAACACCTTCAGATATGTTTCTCTGTGTTGAAAAATAGGTTTTATTCATGCACAGACTACAAATTTTAATTTTTGGCCGAGTTTCAGCTTGCATTGCCTGAACCGAGTTTGTTATGTGCTGAAACGCCGTTTTCTGACATTTCAGGCTCTAACTTCAAAAATCATGCAAAACACTTCTAACACCTTCAGATATGTTTCTCTGTGTTGAAAAATAGGTTTTATTCATGCACAGACTGCAATTTTAATTTTTGGCCGAGTTTCAGCTTGCATTGCCTGAACCGAGTTTGTTATGTGCTGAAACGCCGTTTTCTGACATTTCAGGCTCTAACTTAAAAAAATCATGCAAAACACTTCTAACACCTTCAGATATGTTTCTCTGTGTTGCAAAATAGGTTTTATTCATGCACAGACTGCAATTTTAATTTTTGGCCGAGTTTCAGCTTGCATTGCCTGAACCGAGTTTGTTATGTGCTGAAACGCCGTTTTCTGACATTTCAGGCTCTAACTTCAAAAATCATGCAAAACACTTCTAACACCTTCAGATATGTTTCTCTGTGTTGCAAAATAGGTTTTATTCATGCACAGACTGCAATTTTAATTTTGGACCGAGTTTCAGCTTGCATTGCCAGAACCAAGTTTGTTATGTGCTGAAAAGCCTTTTTCTGACATTTCAGGCTCTAACTTCAAAAATCATGCAAAACACTTCTAACACCTTCAGATATATTTCTCTGTGTTGCAAAATAGGTTTTATTCATGCACAGACTGCAATTTTAATTTTTGGCCGAGTTTCAGCTTGCATTACCAGAACCAAGTTTGTTATGTGCTGAAACGCTGTTTTCTGACATTTCAGGCTCTAACTTCAAAAATCATGCAAAACACTTCTAACACCTTCAGATATGTTTCTCTGTGTTGAAAAATAGGTTTTATTCATGCACAGACTACAAATTTTAATTTTTGGCCGAGTTTCAGCTTGCATTGCCTGAACCGAGTTTGTTATGTGCTGAAACGCCGTTTTCTGACATTTCAGGCTCTAACTTCAAAAATCATGCAAAACACTTCTAACACCTTCAGATATGTTTCTCTGTGTTGAAAAATAGGTTTTATTCATGCACAGACTGCAATTTTAATTTTTGGCCGAGTTTCAGCTTGCATTGCCTGAACCGAGTTTGTTATGTGCTGAAACGCCGTTTTCTGACATTTCAGGCTCTAACTTCAAAAATCATGCAAAACACTTCTAACACCTTCAGATATGTTTCTCTGTGTTGCAAAATAGGTTTTATTCATGCACAGACTGCAATTTTAATTTTGGACCGAGTTTCAGCTTGCATTGCCAGAACCAAGTTTGTTAAGTGCTGAAACGCTGTTTTCTGACATTTCAGGCTCTAACTTCAAAAATCATGCAAAACACTTCTAATACCTTCAGATATGTTTCTCTGTGTTGCAAAATAGGTTTTATTCATGCACAGACTGCAATTTTAATTTTTGGCCGAGTTTCAGCTTGCATTGCCAGAACCAAGTTTGTTATGTGCTGAAAAGCCTTTTTCTGACATTTCAGGCTCTAACTTCAAAAATCATGCAAAACACTTCTAACACCTTCAGATTTGTTTCTCTGTGTTGCAAAATAGGTTTTATTCATGCACAGACTGCAATTTTAATTTTGGACCGAGTTTCAGCTTGCATTGCCAGAACCAAGTTTGTTAAGTGCTGAAACGCTGTTTTCTGACATTTCAGGCTCTAACTTCAAAAATCATGCAAAACACTTCTAACACCTTCAGATATGTTTCTCTGTGTTGAAAAATAGGTTTTATTCATGCACAGACTGCAATTTTAATTTTTGGCCGAGTTTCAGCTTGCATTGCCTGAACCGAGTTTGTTATGTGCTGAAACGCCGTTTTCTGACATTTCAGGCTCTAACTTCAAAAATCATGCAAAACACTTCTAACACCTTCAGATATGTTTCTCTGTGTTGAAAAATAGGTTTTATTCATGCACAGACTGCAATTTTAATTTTTGGCCGAGTTTCAGCTTGCATTACCAGAACCGAGTTTGTTATGTGCTGAAACGGCGTTTTCTGACATTTCAGGCTCTAACTTAAAAAAATCATGCAAAACACTTCTAACACCTTCAGATATGTTTCTCTGTGTTGCAAAATAGGTTTTATTCATGCACAGACTGCAATTTTAATTTTTGGCCGAGTTTCAGCTTGCATTGCCTGAACCGAGTTTGTTATGTGCTGAAACGCCGTTTTCTGACATTTCAGGCTCTAACTTCAAAAATCATGCAAAACACTTCTAACACCTTCAGATATGTTTCTCTGTGTTGCAAAATAGGTTTTATTCATGCACAGACTGCAATTTTAATTTTGGACCGAGTTTCAGCTTGCATTGCCAGAACCAAGTTTGTTATGTGCTGAAAAGCCTTTTTCTGACATTTCAGGCTCTAACTTCAAAAATCATGCAAAACACTTCTAACACCTTCAGATATATTTCTCTGTGTTGCAAAATAGGTTTTATTCATGCACAGACTGCAATTTTAATTTTTGGCCGAGTTTCAGCTTGCATTACCAGAACCAAGTTTGTTATGTGCTGAAACGCTGTTTTCTGACATTTCAGGCTCTAACTTCAAAAATCATGCAAAACACTTCTAACACCTTCAGATATGTTTCTCTGTGTTGAAAAATAGGTTTTATTCATGCACAGACTACAAATTTTAATTTTTGGCCGAGTTTCAGCTTGCATTGCCTGAACCGAGTTTGTTATGTGCTGAAACGCCGTTTTCTGACATTTCAGGCTCTAACTTCAAAAATCATGCAAAACACTTCTAACACCTTCAGATATGTTTCTCTGTGTTGAAAAATAGGTTTTATTCATGCACAGACTGCAATTTTAATTTTTGGCCGAGTTTCAGCTTGCATTGCCTGAACCGAGTTTGTTATGTGCTGAAACGCCGTTTTCTGACATTTCAGGCTCTAACTTAAAAAAATCATGCAAAACACTTCTAACACCTTCAGATATGTTTCTCTGTGTTGCAAAATAGGTTTTATTCATGCACAGACTGCAATTTTAATTTTTGGCCGAGTTTCAGCTTGCATTGCCTGAACCGAGTTTGTTATGTGCTGAAACGCCGTTTTCTGACATTTCAGGCTCTAACTTCAAAAATCATGCAAAACACTTCTAACACCTTCAGATATGTTTCTCTGTGTTGCAAAATAGGTTTTATTCATGCACAGACTGCAATTTTAATTTTGGACCGAGTTTCAGCTTGCATTGCCAGAACCAAGTTTGTTATGTGCTGAAAAGCCTTTTTCTGACATTTCAGGCTCTAACTTCAAAAATCATGCAAAACACTTCTAACACCTTCAGATATATTTCTCTGTGTTGCAAAATAGGTTTTATTCATGCACAGACTGCAATTTTAATTTTTGGCCGAGTTTCAGCTTGCATTACCAGAACCAAGTTTGTTATGTGCTGAAACGCTGTTTTCTGACATTTCAGGCTCTAACTTCAAAAATCATGCAAAACACTTCTAACACCTTCAGATATGTTTCTCTGTGTTGAAAAATAGGTTTTATTCATGCACAGACTACAAATTTTAATTTTTGGCCGAGTTTCAGCTTGCATTGCCTGAACCGAGTTTGTTATGTGCTGAAACGCCGTTTTCTGACATTTCAGGCTCTAACTTCAAAAATCATGCAAAACACTTCTAACACCTTCAGATATGTTTCTCTGTGTTGAAAAATAGGTTTTATTCATGCACAGACTGCAATTTTAATTTTTGGCCGAGTTTCAGCTTGCATTGCCTGAACCGAGTTTGTTATGTGCTGAAACGCCGTTTTCTGACATTTCAGGCTCTAACTTCAAAAATCATGCAAAACACTTCTAACACCTTCAGATATGTTTCTCTGTGTTGCAAAATAGGTTTTATTCATGCACAGACTGCAATTTTAATTTTTGGCCGAGTTTCAGCTTGCATTACCAGAACCAAGTTTGTTATGTGCTGAAACGCTGTTTTCTGACATTTCAGGCTCTAACTTCAAAAATCATGCAAAACACTTCTAACACCTTCAGATATGTTTCTCTGTGTTGCAAAATAGGTTTTATTCATGCACAGACTGCAATTTAAATTTTTGGCCGAGTTTCAGCTTGCATTGCCTGAACCAAGTTTGTTATGTGCTAAAACGTCGTTTTCTGACATTTCAGGCTCTAACTTCAAAAATCATGCAAAACACTTCTAACACCTTCAGATATGTTTCTCTGTGTTGCAAAATAGGTTTTATTCATGCACAGACTGCAATTTTAATTTTTGGCCGAGTTTCAGCTTGCATTACCAGAACCTAGTTTGTTATGTGCTGAAACGCTGTTTTCTGACATTTCAGGCTCTAACTTCAAAAATCATGCAAAACACTTCTAACACCTTCAGATATGTTTCTCTGTGTTGCAAAATAGGTTTTATTCATGCACAGACTGCAATTTTAATTTTTGGCCGAGTTTCAGCTTGCATTGCCTGAACCGAGTTTGTTATGTGCTGAAACGCCGTTTTCTGACATTTCAGGCTCTAACTTCAAAAATCATGCAAAACACTTCTAACACCTTCAGATATGTTTCTCTGTGTTGCAAAATAGGTTTTATTCATGCACAGACTGCAATTTTAATTTTGGACCGAGTTTCAGCTTGCATTGCCAGAACCAAGTTTGTTATGTGCTGAAAAGCCTTTTTCTGACATTTCAGGCTCTAACTTCAAAAATCATGCAAAACACTTCTAACACCTTCAGATTTGTTTCTCTGTGTTGCAAAATAGGTTTTATTCATGCACAGACTGCAATTTTAATTTTGGACCGAGTTTCAGCTTGCATTGCCAGAACCAAGTTTGTTAAGTGCTGAAACGCTGTTTTCTGACATTTCAGGCTCTAACTTCAAAAATCATGCAAAACACTTCTAACACCTTCAGATATGTTTCTCTGTGTTGAAAAATAGGTTTTATTCATGCACAGACTGCAATTTTAATTTTGGGCCGAGTTTCAGCTTGCATTGCCTGAACCAAGTTTGTTATGTGCTGAAACGGCGTTTTCTGACATTTCAGGCTCTAACTTCAAAAATCATGCAAAACACTTCTAACACCTTCAGATATGTTTCTCTGTGTTGAAAAATAGGTTTTATTCATGCACAGACTGCAATTTTAATTTTTGGCCGAGTTTCAGCTTGCATTGCCTGAACCGAGTTTGTTATGTGCTGAAACGCCGTTTTCTGACATTTCAGGCTCTAACTTCAAAAATCATGCAAAACACTTCTAACACCTTCAGATATGTTTCTCTGTGTTGAAAAATAGGTTTTATTCATGCACAGACTGCAATTTTAATTTTTGGCCGAGTTTCAGCTTGCATTACCAGAACCGAGTTTGTTATGTGCTGAAACGGCGTTTTCTGACATTTCAGGCTCTAACTTAAAAAAATCATGCAAAACACTTCTAACACCTTCAGATATGTTTCTCTGTGTTGCAAAATAGGTTTTATTCATGCACAGACTGCAATTTTAATTTTTGGCCGAGTTTCAGCTTGCATTGCCTGAACCGAGTTTGTTATGTGCTGAAACGCCGTTTTCTGACATTTCAGGCTCTAACTTCAAAAATCTTGCAAAACACTTCTAACACCTTCAGATATGTTTCTCTGTGTTGCAAAATAGGTTTTATTCATGCACAGACTGCAATTTTAATTTTGGACCGAGTTTCAGCTTGCATTGCCAGAACCAAGTTTGTTATGTGCTGAAAAGCCTTTTTCTGACATTTCAGGCTCTAACTTCAAAAATCATGCAAAACACTTCTAACACCTTCAGATATATTTCTCTGTGTTGCAAAATAGGTTTTATTCATGCACAGACTGCAATTTTAATTTTTGGCCGAGTTTCAGCTTGCATTACCAGAACCAAGTTTGTTATGTGCTGAAACGCTGTTTTCTGACATTTCAGGCTCTAACTTCAAAAATCATGCAAAACACTTCTAACACCTTCAGATATGTTTCTCTGTGTTGAAAAATAGGTTTTATTCATGCACAGACTACAAATTTTAATTTTTGGCCGAGTTTCAGCTTGCATTGCCTGAACCGAGTTTGTTATGTGCTGAAACGCCGTTTTCTGACATTTCAGGCTCTAACTTCAAAAATCATGCAAAACACTTCTAACACCTTCAGATATGTTTCTCTGTGTTGAAAAATAGGTTTTATTCATGCACAGACTGCAATTTTAATTTTTGGCCGAGTTTCAGCTTGCATTGCCTGAACCGAGTTTGTTATGTGCTGAAACGCCGTTTTCTGACATTTCAGGCTCTAACTTAAAAAAATCATGCAAAACACTTCTAACACCTTCAGATATGTTTCTCTGTGTTGCAAAATAGGTTTTATTCATGCACAGACTGCAATTTTAATTTTTGGCCGAGTTTCAGCTTGCATTGCCTGAACCGAGTTTGTTATGTGCTGAAACGCCGTTTTCTGACATTTCAGGCTCTAACTTCAAAAATCATGCAAAACACTTCTAACACCTTCAGATATGTTTCTCTGTGTTGCAAAATAGGTTTTATTCATGCACAGACTGCAATTTTAATTTTGGACCGAGTTTCAGCTTGCATTGCCAGAACCAAGTTTGTTATGTGCTGAAAAGCCTTTTTCTGACATTTCAGGCTCTAACTTCAAAAATCATGCAAAACACTTCTAACACCTTCAGATATATTTCTCTGTGTTGCAAAATAGGTTTTATTCATGCACAGACTGCAATTTTAATTTTTGGCCGAGTTTCAGCTTGCATTACCAGAACCAAGTTTGTTATGTGCTGAAACGCTGTTTTCTGACATTTCAGGCTCTAACTTCAAAAATCATGCAAAACACTTCTAACACCTTCAGATATGTTTCTCTGTGTTGAAAAATAGGTTTTATTCATGCACAGACTACAAATTTTAATTTTTGGCCGAGTTTCAGCTTGCATTGCCTGAACCGAGTTTGTTATGTGCTGAAACGCCGTTTTCTGACATTTCAGGCTCTAACTTCAAAAATCATGCAAAACACTTCTAACACCTTCAGATATGTTTCTCTGTGTTGAAAAATAGGTTTTATTCATGCACAGACTGCAATTTTAATTTTTGGCCGAGTTTCAGCTTGCATTGCCTGAACCGAGTTTGTTATGTGCTGAAACGCCGTTTTCTGACATTTCAGGCTCTAACTTCAAAAATCATGCAAAACACTTCTAACACCTTCAGATATGTTTCTCTGTGTTGCAAAATAGGTTTTATTCATGCACAGACTGCAATTTTAATTTTTGGCCGAGTTTCAGCTTGCATTACCAGAACCAAGTTTGTTATGTGCTGAAACGCTGTTTTCTGACATTTCAGGCTCTAACTTCAAAAATCATGCAAAACACTTCTAACACCTTCAGATATGTTTCTCTGTGTTGCAAAATAGGTTTTATTCATGCACAGACTGCAATTTAAATTTTTGGCCGAGTTTCAGCTTGCATTGCCTGAACCAAGTTTGTTATGTGCTAAAACGTCGTTTTCTGACATTTCAGGCTCTAACTTCAAAAATCATGCAAAACACTTCTAACACCTTCAGATATGTTTCTCTGTGTTGCAAAATAGGTTTTATTCATGCACAGACTGCAATTTTAATTTTTGGCCGAGTTTCAGCTTGCATTACCAGAACCTAGTTTGTTATGTGCTGAAACGCCGTTTTCTGACATTTCAGGCTCTAACTTCAAAAATCATGCAAAACACTTCTAACACCTTCAGATATGTTTCTCTGTGTTGAAAAATAGGTTTTATTCATGCACAGACTGCAATTTTAATTTTTGGCCGAGTTTCAGCTTGCATTGCCTGAACCGATTTTGTTATGTGCTGAAACGCCGTTTTCTGACATTTCAGGCTCTAACTTCAAAAATCATGCAAAACACTTCTAACACCTTCAGATATGTTTCTCTGTGTTGAAAAATAGGTTTTATTCATGCACAGACTGCAATTTTAATTTTGGACCGAGTTTCAGCTTGCATTGCCTGAACCGAGTTTGTTATGTGCTGAAACGCCGTTTTCTGACATTTCAGGCTCTAACTTCAAAAATCATGCAAAACACTTCTAACACCTTCAGATATGTTTCTCTGTGTTGCAAAATAGGTTTTATTCATGCACAGACTGCAATTTTAATTTTTGGCCGAGTTTCAGCTTGCATTACCAGAACCAAGTTTGTTATGTGCTGAAACGCTGTTTTCTGACATTTCAGGCTCTAACTTCAAAAATCATGCAAAACACTTCTAACACCTTCAGATATGTTTCTCTGTGTTGAAAAATAGGTTTTATTCATGCACAGACTGCAATTTTAATTTTTGGCCGAGTTTCAGCTTGCATTACCAGAACCAAGTTTGTTATGTGCTGAAACGGCGTTTTCTGACATTTCAGGCTCTAACTTAAAAAAATCATGCAAAACACTTCTAACACCTTCAGATATGTTTCTCTGTGTTGCAAAATAGGTTTTATTCATGCACAGACTGCAATTTTAATTTTTGGCCGAGTTTCAGCTTGCATTGCCTGAACCGAGTTTGTTATGTGCTGAAACGCCGTTTTCTGACATTTCAGGCTCTAACTTCAAAAATCATGCAAAACACTTCTAACACCTTCAGATATATTTCTCTGTGTGGACCGAGTTTCAGCTTGCATTGCCAGAACCAAGTTTGTTAAGTGCTGAAACGCTGTTTTCTGACATTTCAGGCTCTAACTTCAAAAATCATGCAAAACACTTCTAACACCTTCAGATATGTTTCTCTGTGTTGAAAAATAGGTTTTATTCATGCACAGACTGCAATTTTAATTTTTGGCCGAGTTTCAGCTTGCATTACCAGAACCAAGTTTGTTATGTGCTGAAACGGCGTTTTCTGACATTTCAGGCTCTAACTTAAAAAAATCATGCAAAACACTTCTAACACCTTCAGATATGTTTCTCTGTGTTGCAAAATAGGTTTTATTCATGCACAGACTGCAATTTTAATTTTTGGCCGAGTTTCAGCTTGCATTGCCTGAACCGAGTTTGTTATGTGCTGAAACGCCGTTTTCTGACATTTCAGGCTCTAACTTCAAAAATCATGCAAAACACTTCTAACACCTTCAGATATATTTCTCTGTGTGGACCGAGTTTCAGCTTGCATTGCCAGAACCAAGTTTGTTAAGTGCTGAAACGCTGTTTTCTGACATTTCAGGCTCTAACTTCAAAAATCATGCAAAACACTTCTAACACCTTCAGATTTGTTTCTCTGTGTTGCAAAATAGGTTTTATTCATGCACAGACTGCAATTTTAATTTTGGACCGAGTTTCAGCTTGCATTGCCAGAACCAAGTTTGTTAAGTGCTGAAACGCTGTTTTCTGACATTTCAGGCTCTAACTTCAAAAATCATGCAAAACACTTCTAACACCTTCAGATATGTTTCTCTGTGTTGAAAAATAGGTTTTATTCATGCACAGACTGCAATTTTAATTTTGGGCCGAGTTTCAGCTTGCATTGCCTGAACCAAGTTTGTTATGTGCTGAAACGGCGTTTTCTGACATTTCAGGCTCTAACTTCAAAAATCATGCAAAACACTTCTAACACCTTCAGATATGTTTCTCTGTGTTGAAAAATAGGTTTTATTCATGCACAGACTGCAATTTTAATTTTTGGCCGAGTTTCAGCTTGCATTGCCTGAACCGAGTTTGTTATGTGCTGAAACGCCGTTTTCTGACATTTCAGGCTCTAACTTCAAAAATCATGCAAAACACTTCTAACACCTTCAGATATGTTTCTCTGTGTTGAAAAATAGGTTTTATTCATGCACAGACTGCAATTTTAATTTTTGGCCGAGTTTCAGCTTGCATTACCAGAACCGAGTTTGTTATGTGCTGAAACGGCGTTTTCTGACATTTCAGGCTCTAACTTAAAAAAATCATGCAAAACACTTCTAACACCTTCAGATATGTTTCTCTGTGTTGCAAAATAGGTTTTATTCATGCACAGACTGCAATTTTAATTTTTGGCCGAGTTTCAGCTTGCATTGCCTGAACCGAGTTTGTTATGTGCTGAAACGCCGTTTTCTGACATTTCAGGCTCTAACTTCAAAAATCATGCAAAACACTTCTAACACCTTCAGATATGTTTCTCTGTGTTGCAAAATAGGTTTTATTCATGCACAGACTGCAATTTTAATTTTGGACCGAGTTTCAGCTTGCATTGCCAGAACCAAGTTTGTTATGTGCTGAAAAGCCTTTTTCTGACATTTCAGGCTCTAACTTCAAAAATCATGCAAAACACTTCTAACACCTTCAGATATATTTCTCTGTGTTGCAAAATAGGTTTTATTCATGCACAGACTGCAATTTTAATTTTTGGCCGAGTTTCAGCTTGCATTACCAGAACCAAGTTTGTTATGTGCTGAAACGCTGTTTTCTGACATTTCAGGCTCTAACTTCAAAAATCATGCAAAACACTTCTAACACCTTCAGATATGTTTCTCTGTGTTGAAAAATAGGTTTTATTCATGCACAGACTACAAATTTTAATTTTTGGCCGAGTTTCAGCTTGCATTGCCTGAACCGAGTTTGTTATGTGCTGAAACGCCGTTTTCTGACATTTCAGGCTCTAACTTCAAAAATCATGCAAAACACTTCTAACACCTTCAGATATGTTTCTCTGTGTTGAAAAATAGGTTTTATTCATGCACAGACTGCAATTTTAATTTTTGGCCGAGTTTCAGCTTGCATTGCCTGAACCGAGTTTGTTATGTGCTGAAACGCCGTTTTCTGACATTTCAGGCTCTAACTTAAAAAAATCATGCAAAACACTTCTAACACCTTCAGATATGTTTCTCTGTGTTGCAAAATAGGTTTTATTCATGCACAGACTGCAATTTTAATTTTTGGCCGAGTTTCAGCTTGCATTGCCTGAACCGAGTTTGTTATGTGCTGAAACGCCGTTTTCTGACATTTCAGGCTCTAACTTCAAAAATCATGCAAAACACTTCTAACACCTTCAGATATGTTTCTCTGTGTTGCAAAATAGGTTTTATTCATGCACAGACTGCAATTTTAATTTTGGACCGAGTTTCAGCTTGCATTGCCAGAACCAAGTTTGTTATGTGCTGAAAAGCCTTTTTCTGACATTTCAGGCTCTAACTTCAAAAATCATGCAAAACACTTCTAACACCTTCAGATATATTTCTCTGTGTTGCAAAATAGGTTTTATTCATGCACAGACTGCAATTTTAATTTTTGGCCGAGTTTCAGCTTGCATTACCAGAACCAAGTTTGTTATGTGCTGAAACGCTGTTTTCTGACATTTCAGGCTCTAACTTCAAAAATCATGCAAAACACTTCTAACACCTTCAGATATGTTTCTCTGTGTTGAAAAATAGGTTTTATTCATGCACAGACTACAAATTTTAATTTTTGGCCGAGTTTCAGCTTGCATTGCCTGAACCGAGTTTGTTATGTGCTGAAACGCCGTTTTCTGACATTTCAGGCTCTAACTTCAAAAATCATGCAAAACACTTCTAACACCTTCAGATATGTTTCTCTGTGTTGAAAAATAGGTTTTATTCATGCACAGACTGCAATTTTAATTTTTGGCCGAGTTTCAGCTTGCATTGCCTGAACCGAGTTTGTTATGTGCTGAAACGCCGTTTTCTGACATTTCAGGCTCTAACTTCAAAAATCATGCAAAACACTTCTAACACCTTCAGATATGTTTCTCTGTGTTGCAAAATAGGTTTTATTCATGCACAGACTGCAATTTTAATTTTTGGCCGAGTTTCAGCTTGCATTACCAGAACCAAGTTTGTTATGTGCTGAAACGCTGTTTTCTGACATTTCAGGCTCTAACTTCAAAAATCATGCAAAACACTTCTAACACCTTCAGATATGTTTCTCTGTGTTGCAAAATAGGTTTTATTCATGCACAGACTGCAATTTAAATTTTTGGCCGAGTTTCAGCTTGCATTGCCTGAACCAAGTTTGTTATGTGCTAAAACGTCGTTTTCTGACATTTCAGGCTCTAACTTCAAAAATCATGCAAAACACTTCTAACACCTTCAGATATGTTTCTCTGTGTTGCAAAATAGGTTTTATTCATGCACAGACTGCAATTTTAATTTTTGGCCGAGTTTCAGCTTGCATTACCAGAACCTAGTTTGTTATGTGCTGAAACGCCGTTTTCTGACATTTCAGGCTCTAACTTCAAAAATCATGCAAAACACTTCTAACACCTTCAGATATGTTTCTCTGTGTTGAAAAATAGGTTTTATTCATGCACAGACTGCAATTTTAATTTTTGGCCGAGTTTCAGCTTGCATTGCCTGAACCGATTTTGTTATGTGCTGAAACGCCGTTTTCTGACATTTCAGGCTCTAACTTCAAAAATCATGCAAAACACTTCTAACACCTTCAGATATGTTTCTCTGTGTTGAAAAATAGGTTTTATTCATGCACAGACTGCAATTTTAATTTTGGACCGAGTTTCAGCTTGCATTGCCTGAACCGAGTTTGTTATGTGCTGAAACGCCGTTTTCTGACATTTCAGGCTCTAACTTCAAAAATCATGCAAAACACTTCTAACACCTTCAGATATGTTTCTCTGTGTTGCAAAATAGGTTTTATTCATGCACAGACTGCAATTTTAATTTTTGGCCGAGTTTCAGCTTGCATTACCAGAACCAAGTTTGTTATGTGCTGAAACGCTGTTTTCTGACATTTCAGGCTCTAACTTCAAAAATCATGCAAAACACTTCTAACACCTTCAGATATGTTTCTCTGTGTTGAAAAATAGGTTTTATTCATGCACAGACTGCAATTTTAATTTTTGGCCGAGTTTCAGCTTGCATTACCAGAACCAAGTTTGTTATGTGCTGAAACGGCGTTTTCTGACATTTCAGGCTCTAACTTAAAAAAATCATGCAAAACACTTCTAACACCTTCAGATATGTTTCTCTGTGTTGCAAAATAGGTTTTATTCATGCACAGACTGCAATTTTAATTTTTGGCCGAGTTTCAGCTTGCATTGCCTGAACCGAGTTTGTTATGTGCTGAAACGCCGTTTTCTGACATTTCAGGCTCTAACTTCAAAAATCATGCAAAACACTTCTAACACCTTCAGATATATTTCTCTGTGTGGACCGAGTTTCAGCTTGCATTGCCAGAACCAAGTTTGTTAAGTGCTGAAACGCTGTTTTCTGACATTTCAGGCTCTAACTTCAAAAATCATGCAAAACACTTCTAACACCTTCAGATATGTTTCTCTGTGTTGAAAAATAGGTTTTATTCATGCACAGACTGCAATTTTAATTTTTGGCCGAGTTTCAGCTTGCATTACCAGAACCAAGTTTGTTATGTGCTGAAACGGCGTTTTCTGACATTTCAGGCTCTAACTTAAAAAAATCATGCAAAACACTTCTAACACCTTCAGATATGTTTCTCTGTGTTGCAAAATAGGTTTTATTCATGCACAGACTGCAATTTTAATTTTTGGCCGAGTTTCAGCTTGCATTGCCTGAACCGAGTTTGTTATGTGCTGAAACGCCGTTTTCTGACATTTCAGGCTCTAACTTCAAAAATCATGCAAAACACTTCTAACACCTTCAGATATATTTCTCTGTGTGGACCGAGTTTCAGCTTGCATTGCCAGAACCAAGTTTGTTAAGTGCTGAAACGCTGTTTTCTGACATTTCAGGCTCTAACTTCAAAAATCATGCAAAACACTTCTAACACCTTCAGATTTGTTTCTCTGTGTTGCAAAATAGGTTTTATTCATGCACAGACTGCAATTTTAATTTTGGACCGAGTTTCAGCTTGCATTGCCAGAACCAAGTTTGTTAAGTGCTGAAACGCTGTTTTCTGACATTTCAGGCTCTAACTTCAAAAATCATGCAAAACACTTCTAACACCTTCAGATATGTTTCTCTGTGTTGAAAAATAGGTTTTATTCATGCACAGACTGCAATTTTAATTTTGGGCCGAGTTTCAGCTTGCATTGCCTGAACCAAGTTTGTTATGTGCTGAAACGGCGTTTTCTGACATTTCAGGCTCTAACTTCAAAAATCATGCAAAACACTTCTAACACCTTCAGATATGTTTCTCTGTGTTGAAAAATAGGTTTTATTCATGCACAGACTGCAATTTTAATTTTTGGCCGAGTTTCAGCTTGCATTGCCTGAACCGAGTTTGTTATGTGCTGAAACGCCGTTTTCTGACATTTCAGGCTCTAACTTCAAAAATCATGCAAAACACTTCTAACACCTTCAGATATGTTTCTCTGTGTTGAAAAATAGGTTTTATTCATGCACAGACTGCAATTTTAATTTTTGGCCGAGTTTCAGCTTGCATTACCAGAACCGAGTTTGTTATGTGCTGAAACGGCGTTTTCTGACATTTCAGGCTCTAACTTAAAAAAATCATGCAAAACACTTCTAACACCTTCAGATATGTTTCTCTGTGTTGCAAAATAGGTTTTATTCATGCACAGACTGCAATTTTAATTTTTGGCCGAGTTTCAGCTTGCATTGCCTGAACCGAGTTTGTTATGTGCTGAAACGCCGTTTTCTGACATTTCAGGCTCTAACTTCAAAAATCATGCAAAACACTTCTAACACCTTCAGATATGTTTCTCTGTGTTGCAAAATAGGTTTTATTCATGCACAGACTGCAATTTTAATTTTGGACCGAGTTTCAGCTTGCATTGCCAGAACCAAGTTTGTTATGTGCTGAAAAGCCTTTTTCTGACATTTCAGGCTCTAACTTCAAAAATCATGCAAAACACTTCTAACACCTTCAGATATATTTCTCTGTGTTGCAAAATAGGTTTTATTCATGCACAGACTGCAATTTTAATTTTTGGCCGAGTTTCAGCTTGCATTACCAGAACCAAGTTTGTTATGTGCTGAAACGCTGTTTTCTGACATTTCAGGCTCTAACTTCAAAAATCATGCAAAACACTTCTAACACCTTCAGATATGTTTCTCTGTGTTGAAAAATAGGTTTTATTCATGCACAGACTACAAATTTTAATTTTTGGCCGAGTTTCAGCTTGCATTGCCTGAACCGAGTTTGTTATGTGCTGAAACGCCGTTTTCTGACATTTCAGGCTCTAACTTCAAAAATCATGCAAAACACTTCTAACACCTTCAGATATGTTTCTCTGTGTTGAAAAATAGGTTTTATTCATGCACAGACTGCAATTTTAATTTTTGGCCGAGTTTCAGCTTGCATTGCCTGAACCGAGTTTGTTATGTGCTGAAACGCCGTTTTCTGACATTTCAGGCTCTAACTTAAAAAAATCATGCAAAACACTTCTAACACCTTCAGATATGTTTCTCTGTGTTGCAAAATAGGTTTTATTCATGCACAGACTGCAATTTTAATTTTTGGCCGAGTTTCAGCTTGCATTGCCTGAACCGAGTTTGTTATGTGCTGAAACGCCGTTTTCTGACATTTCAGGCTCTAACTTCAAAAATCATGCAAAACACTTCTAACACCTTCAGATATGTTTCTCTGTGTTGCAAAATAGGTTTTATTCATGCACAGACTGCAATTTTAATTTTGGACCGAGTTTCAGCTTGCATTGCCAGAACCAAGTTTGTTATGTGCTGAAAAGCCTTTTTCTGACATTTCAGGCTCTAACTTCAAAAATCATGCAAAACACTTCTAACACCTTCAGATATATTTCTCTGTGTTGCAAAATAGGTTTTATTCATGCACAGACTGCAATTTTAATTTTTGGCCGAGTTTCAGCTTGCATTACCAGAACCAAGTTTGTTATGTGCTGAAACGCTGTTTTCTGACATTTCAGGCTCTAACTTCAAAAATCATGCAAAACACTTCTAACACCTTCAGATATGTTTCTCTGTGTTGAAAAATAGGTTTTATTCATGCACAGACTACAAATTTTAATTTTTGGCCGAGTTTCAGCTTGCATTGCCTGAACCGAGTTTGTTATGTGCTGAAACGCCGTTTTCTGACATTTCAGGCTCTAACTTCAAAAATCATGCAAAACACTTCTAACACCTTCAGATATGTTTCTCTGTGTTGAAAAATAGGTTTTATTCATGCACAGACTGCAATTTTAATTTTTGGCCGAGTTTCAGCTTGCATTGCCTGAACCGAGTTTGTTATGTGCTGAAACGCCGTTTTCTGACATTTCAGGCTCTAACTTCAAAAATCATGCAAAACACTTCTAACACCTTCAGATATGTTTCTCTGTGTTGCAAAATAGGTTTTATTCATGCACAGACTGCAATTTTAATTTTTGGCCGAGTTTCAGCTTGCATTACCAGAACCAAGTTTGTTATGTGCTGAAACGCTGTTTTCTGACATTTCAGGCTCTAACTTCAAAAATCATGCAAAACACTTCTAACACCTTCAGATATGTTTCTCTGTGTTGCAAAATAGGTTTTATTCATGCACAGACTGCAATTTAAATTTTTGGCCGAGTTTCAGCTTGCATTGCCTGAACCAAGTTTGTTATGTGCTAAAACGTCGTTTTCTGACATTTCAGGCTCTAACTTCAAAAATCATGCAAAACACTTCTAACACCTTCAGATATGTTTCTCTGTGTTGCAAAATAGGTTTTATTCATGCACAGACTGCAATTTTAATTTTTGGCCGAGTTTCAGCTTGCATTACCAGAACCTAGTTTGTTATGTGCTGAAACGCCGTTTTCTGACATTTCAGGCTCTAACTTCAAAAATCATGCAAAACACTTCTAACACCTTCAGATATGTTTCTCTGTGTTGAAAAATAGGTTTTATTCATGCACAGACTGCAATTTTAATTTTTGGCCGAGTTTCAGCTTGCATTGCCTGAACCGATTTTGTTATGTGCTGAAACGCCGTTTTCTGACATTTCAGGCTCTAACTTCAAAAATCATGCAAAACACTTCTAACACCTTCAGATATGTTTCTCTGTGTTGAAAAATAGGTTTTATTCATGCACAGACTGCAATTTTAATTTTGGACCGAGTTTCAGCTTGCATTGCCTGAACCGAGTTTGTTATGTGCTGAAACGCCGTTTTCTGACATTTCAGGCTCTAACTTCAAAAATCATGCAAAACACTTCTAACACCTTCAGATATGTTTCTCTGTGTTGCAAAATAGGTTTTATTCATGCACAGACTGCAATTTTAATTTTTGGCCGAGTTTCAGCTTGCATTACCAGAACCAAGTTTGTTATGTGCTGAAACGCTGTTTTCTGACATTTCAGGCTCTAACTTCAAAAATCATGCAAAACACTTCTAACACCTTCAGATATGTTTCTCTGTGTTGAAAAATAGGTTTTATTCATGCACAGACTGCAATTTTAATTTTTGGCCGAGTTTCAGCTTGCATTACCAGAACCAAGTTTGTTATGTGCTGAAACGGCGTTTTCTGACATTTCAGGCTCTAACTTAAAAAAATCATGCAAAACACTTCTAACACCTTCAGATATGTTTCTCTGTGTTGCAAAATAGGTTTTATTCATGCACAGACTGCAATTTTAATTTTTGGCCGAGTTTCAGCTTGCATTGCCTGAACCGAGTTTGTTATGTGCTGAAACGCCGTTTTCTGACATTTCAGGCTCTAACTTCAAAAATCATGCAAAACACTTCTAACACCTTCAGATATGTTTCTCTGTGTTGCAAAATAGGTTTTATTCATGCACAGACTGCAATTTTAATTTTGGACCGAGTTTCAGCTTGCATTGCCAGAACCAAGTTTGTTATGTGCTGAAAAGCCTTTTTCTGACATTTCAGGCTCTAACTTCAAAAATCATGCAAAACACTTCTAACACCTTCAGATATATTTCTCTGTGTTGCAAAATAGGTTTTATTCATGCACAGACTGCAATTTTAATTTTTGGCCGAGTTTCAGCTTGCATTACCAGAACCAAGTTTGTTATGTGCTGAAACGCTGTTTTCTGACATTTCAGGCTCTAACTTCAAAAATCATGCAAAACACTTCTAACACCTTCAGATATGTTTCTCTGTGTTGAAAAATAGGTTTTATTCATGCACAGACTGCAATTTTAATTTTTGGCCGAGTTTCAGCTTGCATTGCCTGAACCGAGTTTGTTATGTGCTGAAACGCCGTTTTCTGACATTTCAGGCTCTAACTTCAAAAATCATGCAAAACACTTCTAACACCTTCAGATATGTTTCTCTGTGTTGCAAAATAGGTTTTATTCATGCACAGACTGCAATTTAAATTTTTGGCCGAGTTTCAGCTTGCATTGCCTGAACCAAGTTTGTTATGTGCTAAAACGTCGTTTTCTGACATTTCAGGCTCTAACTTCAAAAATCATGCAAAACACTTCTAACACCTTCAGATATGTTTCTCTGTGTTGCAAAATAGGTTTTATTCATGCACAGACTGCAATTTTAATTTTTGGCCGAGTTTCAGCTTGCATTACCAGAACCAAGTTTGTTATGTGCTGAAACGCTGTTTTCTGACATTTCAGGCTCTAACTTCAAAAATCATGCAAAACACTTCTAACACCTTCAGATATGTTTCTCTGTGTTGAAAAATAGGTTTTATTCATGCACAGACTGCAATTTTAATTTTGGACCGAGTTTCAGCTTGCATTGCCTGAACCGAGTTTGTTATGTGCTGAAACGCCGTTTTCTGACATTTCAGGCTCTAACTTCAAAAATCATGCAAAACACTTCTAACACCTTCAGATATGTTTCTCTGTGTTGCAAAATAGGTTTTATTCATGCACAGACTGCAATTTTAATTTTTGGCCGAGTTTCAGCTTGCATTACCAGAACCAAGTTTGTTATGTGCTGAAACGCTGTTTTCTGACATTTCAGGCTCTAACTTCAAAAATCATGCAAAACACTTCTAACACCTTCAGATATGTTTCTCTGTGTTGAAAAATAGGTTTTATTCATGCACAGACTGCAATTTTAATTTTTGGCCGAGTTTCAGCTTGCATTACCAGAACCAAGTTTGTTATGTGCTGAAACGGCGTTTTCTGACATTTCAGGCTCTAACTTAAAAAAATCATGCAAAACACTTCTAACACCTTCAGATATGTTTCTCTGTGTTGCAAAATAGGTTTTATTCATGCACAGACTGCAATTTTAATTTTTGGCCGAGTTTCAGCTTGCATTGCCTGAACCGAGTTTGTTATGTGCTGAAACGCCGTTTTCTGACATTTCAGGCTCTAACTTCAAAAATCATGCAAAACACTTCTAACACCTTCAGATATGTTTCTCTGTGTTGCAAAATAGGTTTTATTCATGCACAGACTGCAATTTTAATTTTGGACCGAGTTTCAGCTTGCATTGCCAGAACCAAGTTTGTTATGTGCTGAAAAGCCTTTTTCTGACATTTCAGGCTCTAACTTCAAAAATCATGCAAAACACTTCTAACACCTTCAGATATATTTCTCTGTGTTGCAAAATAGGTTTTATTCATGCACAGACTGCAATTTTAATTTTTGGCCGAGTTTCAGCTTGCATTACCAGAACCAAGTTTGTTATGTGCTGAAAAGCCGTTTTCTGACATTTCAGGCTCTAACTTCAAAAATCTTGCAAAACACTTCTAACACCTTTAGATATGTTTCTCTGTGTTGCAAAATAGGTTTTATTCATGCACAGACTGCAATTTTAATTTTGGGCCGAGTTTCAGCTTGCATTGCCTGAACCAAGTCTGTTATGTGCTGAAACGCCGTTTTCTGGCATTTCAGGCTCTAACTTCAAAAATCATGCAAAACACTTCTAACACCTTCAGATATGTTTCTCTGTGTTGCAAAATAGGTTTTATTCATGCACAGACTGCAATTTTAATTTTGGACCGAGTTTCAGCTTGCATTGCCAGAACCAAGTTTGTTAAGTGCTGAAACGCTGTTTTCTGACATTTCAGGCTCTAACTTCAAAAATCATGCAAAACACTTCTAATACCTTCAGATATGTTTCTCTGTGTTGCAAAATAGGTTTTATTCATGCACAGACTGCAATTTTAATTTTTGGCCGAGTTTCAGCTTGCATTGCCAGAACCAAGTTTGTTATGTGCTGAAAAGCCTTTTTCTGACATTTCAGGCTCTAACTTCAAAAATCATGCAAAACACTTCTAACACCTTCAGATTTGTTTCTCTGTGTTGCAAAATAGGTTTTATTCATGCACAGACTGCAATTTTAATTTTGGACCGAGTTTCAGCTTGCATTGCCAGAACCAAGTTTGTTAAGTGCTGAAACGCTGTTTTCTGACATTTCAGGCTCTAACTTCAAAAATCATGCAAAACACTTCTAACACCTTCAGATATGTTTCTCTGTGTTGAAAAATAGGTTTTATTCATGCACAGACTGCAATTTTAATTTTTGGCCGAGTTTCAGCTTGCATTGCCTGAACCGAGTTTGTTATGTGCTGAAACGCCGTTTTCTGACATTTCAGGCTCTAACTTCAAAAATCATGCAAAACACTTCTAACACCTTCAGATATGTTTCTCTGTGTTGAAAAATAGGTTTTATTCATGCACAGACTGCAATTTTCATTTTTGGCCGAGTTTCAGCTTGCATTACCAGAACCGAGTTTGTTATGTGCTGAAACGGCGTTTTCTGACATTTCAGGCTCTAACTTAAAAAAATCATGCAAAACACTTCTAACACCTTCAGATATGTTTCTCTGTGTTGCAAAATAGGTTTTATTCATGCACAGACTGCAATTTTAATTTTTGGCCGAGTTTCAGCTTGCATTGCCTGAACCGAGTTTGTTATGTGCTGAAACGCCGTTTTCTGACATTTCAGGCTCTAACTTCAAAAATCATGCAAAACACTTCTAACACCTTCAGATATGTTTCTCTGTGTTGCAAAATAGGTTTTATTCATGCACAGACTGTAATTTTAATTTTGGACCGAGTTTCAGCTTGCATTGCCAGAACCAAGTTTGTTATGTGCTGAAAAGCCTTTTTCTGACATTTCAGGCTCTAACTTCAAAAATCATGCAAAACACTTCTAACACCTTCAGATATATTTCTCTGTGTTGCAAAATAGGTTTTATTCATGCACAGACTGCAATTTTAATTTTTGGCCGAGTTTCAGCTTGCATTGCCTGAACCAAGTTTGTTATGTGCTGAAACGGCGTTTTCTGACATTTTAGGCTCTAACTTCAAAAATCATGCAAAACACTTCTAACACCTTCAGATATGTTTCTCTGTGTTGTAAAATAGGTTTTATTCATGCACAGACTGCAATTTTAATTTTGGGCCGAGTTTCAGCTTGCATTGCCTGAACCAAGTTTTATATGTGCTGAAACGGCGTTTTCTGACATTTCAGGCTCTAACTTCAAAAATCATGCAAAACACTTCTAACACCTTTAGATATGTTTCTCTGTGTTGCAAAATAGGTTTTATTCATGCACAGACTGCAATTTTAATTTTGGGCCGAGTTTCAGCTTGCATTGCCTGAACCGAGTTTGTTATGTGCTGAAACGCCGTTTTCTGACATTTCAGGCTCTAACTTCAAAAATCATGCAAAACACTTCTAACACCTTCAGATATGTTTCTCTGTGTTGAAAAATAGGTTTTATTCATGCACAGACTGCAATTTTAATTTTTGGCCGAGTTTCAGCTTGCATTGCCTGAACCGAGTTTGTTATGTGCTGAAACGCCGTTTTCTGACATTTCAGGCTCTAACTTCAAAAATCATGCAAAACACTTCTAACACCTTCAGATATGTTTCTCTGTGTTGAAAAATAGGTTTTATTCATGCACAGACTGCAATTTTAATTTTGGACCGAGTTTCAGCTTGCATTGCCTGAACCGAGTTTGTTATGTGCTGAAACGCCGTTTTCTGACATTTCAGGCTCTAACTTCAAAAATCATGCAAAACACTTCTAACACCTTCAGATATGTTTCTCTGTGTTGCAAAATAGGTTTTATTCATGCACAGACTGCAATTTTAATTTTTGGCCGAGTTTCAGCTTGCATTACCAGAACCAAGTTTGTTATGTGCTGAAACGCTGTTTTCTGACATTTCAGGCTCTAACTTCAAAAATCATGCAAAACACTTCTAACACCTTCAGATATGTTTCTCTGTGTTGAAAAATAGGTTTTATTCATGCACAGACTGCAATTTTAATTTTTGGCCGAGTTTCAGCTTGCATTACCAGAACCAAGTTTGTTATGTGCTGAAACGGCGTTTTCTGACATTTCAGGCTCTAACTTAAAAAAATCATGCAAAACACTTCTAACACCTTCAGATATGTTTCTCTGTGTTGCAAAATAGGTTTTATTCATGCACAGACTGCAATTTTAATTTTTGGCCGAGTTTCAGCTTGCATTGCCTGAACCGAGTTTGTTATGTGCTGAAACGCCGTTTTCTGACATTTCAGGCTCTAACTTCAAAAATCATGCAAAACACTTCTAACACCTTCAGATATGTTTCTCTGTGTTGCAAAATAGGTTTTATTCATGCACAGACTGCAATTTTAATTTTGGACCGAGTTTCAGCTTGCATTGCCAGAACCAAGTTTGTTATGTGCTGAAAAGCCTTTTTCTGACATTTCAGGCTCTAACTTCAAAAATCATGCAAAACACTTCTAACACCTTCAGATATATTTCTCTGTGTTGCAAAATAGGTTTTATTCATGCACAGACTGCAATTTTAATTTTTGGCCGAGTTTCAGCTTGCATTACCAGAACCAAGTTTGTTATGTGCTGAAACGCTGTTTTCTGACATTTCAGGCTCTAACTTCAAAAATCATGCAAAACACTTCTAACACCTTCAGATATGTTTCTCTGTGTTGAAAAATAGGTTTTATTCATGCACAGACTGCAATTTTAATTTTTGGCCGAGTTTCAGCTTGCATTGCCTGAACCGAGTTTGTTATGTGCTGAAACGCCGTTTTCTGACATTTCAGGCTCTAACTTCAAAAATCATGCAAAACACTTCTAACACCTTCAGATATGTTTCTCTGTGTTGCAAAATAGGTTTTATTCATGCACAGACTGCAATTTTAATTTTTGGCCGAGTTTCAGCTTGCATTACCAGAACCAAGTTTGTTATGTGCTGAAACGCTGTTTTCTGACATTTCAGGCTCTAACTTCAAAAATCATGCAAAACACTTCTAACACCTTCAGATATGTTTCTCTGTGTTGCAAAATAGGTTTTATTCATGCACAGACTGCAATTTAAATTTTTGGCCGAGTTTCAGCTTGCATTGCCTGAACCAAGTTTGTTATGTGCTAAAACGTCGTTTTCTGACATTTCAGGCTCTAACTTCAAAAATCATGCAAAACACTTCTAACACCTTCAGATATGTTTCTCTGTGTTGCAAAATAGGTTTTATTCATGCACAGACTGCAATTTTAATTTTGGACCGAGTTTCAGCTTGCATTGCCAGAACCAAGTTTGTTAAGTGCTGAAACGCTGTTTTCTGACATTTCAGGCTCTAAATTCAAAAATCATGCAAAACACTTCTAATACCTTCAGATATGTTTCTCTGTGTTGCAAAATAGGTTTTATTCATGCACAGACTGCAATTTTAATTTTTGGCCGAGTTTCAGCTTGCATTGCCAGAACCAAGTTTGTTATGTGCTGAAAAGCCTTTTTCTGACATTTCAGGCTCTAACTTCAAAAATCATGCAAAACACTTCTAACAGCTTCAGATTTGTTTCTCTGTGTTGCAAAATAGGTTTTATTCATGCACAGACTGCAATTTTAATTTTGGACCGAGTTTCAGCTTGCATTGCCAGAACCAAGTTTGTTAAGTGCTGAAACGCTGTTTTCTGACATTTCAGGCTCTAACTTCAAAAATCATGCAAAACACTTCTAACACCTTCAGATATGTTTCTCTGTGTTGAAAAATAGGTTTTATTCATGCACAGACTGCAATTTTAATTTTTGGCCGAGTTTCAGCTTGCATTGCCTGAACCGAGTTTGTTATGTGCTGAAACGCCGTTTTCTGACATTTCAGGCTCTAACTTCAAAAATCATGCAAAACACTTCTAACACCTTCAGATATGTTTCTCTGTGTTGAAAAATAGGTTTTATTCATGCACAGACTGCAATTTTCATTTTTGGCCGAGTTTCAGCTTGCATTACCAGAACCGAGTTTGTTATGTGCTGAAACGGCGTTTTCTGACATTTCAGGCTCTAACTTCAAAAATCATGCAAAACACTTCTAACACCTTCAGATATGTTTCTCTGTGTTGCAAAAAAGGTTTTAGTCATGCACAGAGTGTAAATTTAAAGTGGGACAGAGATTCAGCTTGCATTGCCTGAACCAACTTTGTTCTGCGCTGAAACGCTGTTTCCTTTCATTTCAGGGTCTAACTTCAAAAATCATGCAAATCACTTCTAACACCTTCAGATATGTTTCTCTGTGTTGCAAAATAGGTTTTAGTCATGCACAGAGTGTAAATTTAAAGTGGGACAGAGATTCAGCTTGCATTGCCTGAACCAACTTTGTTCTGCGCTGAAACGCTGTTTTCTGACATTTCAGGGTCTAACTTCAAAAATCATGCAAAACACTTCTAACACCTTCAGATATGTTTCTCTGTGTTGCAAAATAGGGTTTATTCATGCACAGACTGCAAATTTAAAGTGGGACAGAGATTCAGCTTGCATTGTCTGAACCAACTTTATTCTGCGCTGAAACGCTGTTTTCTGACATTTCAGGGTCTAACTTCAAAAATCATGCAAAACACTTCTAACACCTTCAGATATGTTTCTCTGTGTTGCAAAATAGGTTTTAGTCATGCACAGAGTGTAAATTTAAAGTGGGACAGAGATTCAGCTTGCATTGCCTCAACCAACTTTGTTCTGCGCTGAAACGCTGTTTCCTGACATTTCAGGGTCTAACTTCAAAAATCATGCAAATCACTTCTAACACCTTCAGATATGTTTCTCTGTGTTGCAAAATAGGTTTTAGTCATGCACAGAGTGTAAATTTAAAGTGGGACAGAGATTCAGCTTGCATTGCCTCAACCAACTTTGTTCTGCGCTGAAACGCTGTTTCCTGACATTTCAGGGTCTAACTTCAAAAATCATGCAAACCACTTCTAACACCTTCAGATATGTTTCTCTGTGTCGCAAAATAGGTTTTATTTATGCACAGACTGCAAATTTAAAGTGGGACAGAGATTCAGCTTGCATTGTCTGAACCAACTTTGTTCTGCGCTGAAACGCTGTTTTCTGACATTTCAGGGTCTAACTTCAAAAATCATGCAAAACACTTCTAACACCTTCAGATATGTTTCTCTGTGTTGCAAAATAGGTTTTAGTCATGCACAGAGTGTAAATTTAAAGTGGGACAGAGATTCAGCTTGCATTGCCTGAAACAACTGTGTTCTGCGCTGAAAAGCTGTTTCCTGACATTTCAGGGTCTAACTTCAAAAATCATGCAAAACACTTCTAACACCTTCAGATATGTTTCTCTGTGTTGCAAAATAGGTTTTATTGATGCACAGACTGCAAATTTAAAGTGGGACAGAGATTCAGCTTGCATTGCCTCAACCAACTTTGTTCTGCGCTGAAAAGCTGTTTTCTGACATTTCAGGGTCTAACTTCAAAAATCATGCAAATCACTTCTAACACCTTCAGATATGTTTCTCTGTGTTGCAAAATAGGTTTTAGTCATGCACAGAGTGTAAATTTAAAGTGGGACAGAGATTCAGCTTGCATTGCCTGAACCAACTTTGTTCTGCGCTGAAACGCTGTTTCCTGACATTTCAGGGTCTAACTTCAAAAATCATGCAAAACACTTCTAACACCTTCAGATATGTTTCTCTGTGTTGCAAAATAGGTTTTATTCATGCACAGACTGCAAATTTAAAGTGGGACAGAGATTCAGCTTGCATTGCCTGAACCAACTTTGTTCTGCGCTGAAACGCTGTTCCCTTCCGGGAACTCGAGCCGCGTCTAGAAACGCTATGGGGAACGCCATTGGCGGGCCGCACTCTGAATCATGTCTACAACCAATGAAATGACGGGAGTGACGTCACAGGCGCGGTGACGTCATCGACCAGGAAGTATAAAGCACGTGCGTTTGAAGCCCGCGGCAGCTTTTGTCATTCAGCGAGAGCGCTCTGTGTCTGTCTGTCTGCCATTTTGCTGTTTATTGTGCCAGTTTGCACGCATTTCTTTTGAGTGAAATGGCTTCATAACAACCTTTAAAAGAACAAAAGAAAAGTTTGGTGGCTGTTAGAAGACATAGACCGTGTGTTCCTCCCTGCCAACGCTTTATTGTTGGTGGGGATACACACAGTCTATGTGTGGTGTGTTTGGGACCGGAGCACGCACAGTCAGCCCTCGAAAAGGCTGACTGTCCGCAGTGTGAACGCCTGCCGCTGCGGGTGCTCCGTTCCCGGAAAGCCCTCTTCGAGGAGGGGGCTTTCACCAGCGTGCCTCGCGGGTCTGGCCCCGCTGCCGCCGAGGCGGAGCGGTTGCGCCACTCGTGGGGCTCGCAGCTCGATCTGCTGGAGGGTTTGGAGACGGGTGACCCCCTATCTCCTCCCTCACTCAGCGGCGCGAGCGATCTCCTATTGGATGAGGAAGCCCGCACTGCGGCCTCTTCCCTCCAAGAAGAGATCCCAGAGCTCCACATATCTTCCTCCGAGGAGGTTGATATGGAAAGCCTGGAGGACACACCACAGCCACCCCGTTCGCCTCAGTACGAGGAGCTCGTGGAGGTGCTGACCCATGCGGTAGCCAAACTAAACATCTCATGGCCCGCAGAGCAACATCATGAGCCGCAGGGAAGCAAGTTAGATGATCGCTTCCTGCGGACACGGTCAGCACCTCCCAAACGGAGCCTTCCATTCTTCCCAGATCTGCACAAAGAGATCTCAAGATCCTGGGGGAAGCCGTACTCCTTCCGCCTCTATAACCCCACTGAGAGTTATGCTAACGTGGGGGGTACGGAGGAGTACGGTTACAGGGCGATGCCACGGGTAGAACAGACGCTCGCGGGCTATCTGGCACCCGGTTCGGCATCGTCCCTGAAGGCTCCGTCCTTGCCCACCAAGCCATTAAAATCCACATCCATCATGGTGGGCAAGGCATATACGGCAGCAGGTCAGGCTGGTTCATGTTTGCACACCATGGCCATCCTTCAGGCTTATCAGGCTGACCTGCTGAAGGAGTTTAACGACGGCGAGGAGGTTAACATCTCAGAGATGCGGCGCACAGCAGACCTCGCCCTCCGCGCCACCAAGGAGACCGCCCGTGCAGTGGGTCGGTCTATGGCAGCCCTGGTGGCCGCGGAGAGGCATCTCTGGTTGTCCCTGTCCGCACTAAAAGATAAGGACAGGGCAACACTCCTGGACGCCCCCATAGAGCCAAGCTCCGGCCTCTTCGGTGCCTCGGTGGACACAGTTGTCGCCAGGCACCAGGAGGCCAGGAAGCAGGCAGCGGCGTTCAGGACGTACCTCCCTCGCCGCGTTTACTCCTCTGAGGCTGCTGGACGGGCGCAGCCTCAGCCGTCAACGAGCTCCTCGCACAGAGAGGCACAGAAACAGAGTGTTGCCGCCCGCGCTCCTCCGGTTCGTCCTAGAGGACGGGGCCGGCAACGCTCTGGGCCGGGGGCCTCTAAGAGGAGGCCTGACCTGAGGGTCGTCCTCCAGTCAAAGAGGTCCTCGGCCAAACGGCCCTGACGGTCAAGCACCAGGGTCATTGAGGGCAGCCCCTCTCGAGGGGGTTTATTCGGCGCCACAGTCTGTGGTCACCGAGCCCCCTCGGGGCCCTCAGGAGATTTGTCAGCTAACTCTGCCAGTGTTAAAAAATCAGGGCGCGGCAATCTCCCGCGAACACCATTTTCTAGCTGTTCCACCCGGAAACGTAGTGGCCCTAGGAAGTTCGCAACCCCTACGGGGGTCTTCAAAGAAGCTAGTTCAGGAGTCTCCTGCCAGTACGCTGTTACAGGTCCCCGAACTAGCCCCTCAAACAAATCCAGAAGCCAGTCTCGAGAGGCTGGTTCCCTTAGTAGATTTTCTGGCAGCGTGGAAACTACTGCCGAACGTCTCCACGTGGGTCCTGCGCACTGTAGAGAAAGGGTACTGCATTCAGTTTGGCGCCAAGCCGCCACCTTTCAGCGGGGTATTTCCAACTCTGGTGAGCCCCGAGCAGGGTCTGGTAATGGAACAAGAAGTAGTAACTCTCTTGAGGAAGGAGGCCATCGAGGTGGTCCCTCCTCAACACAGAGAATCCGGGTTCTACAGCCGGTACTTCATCGTTCCCAAGAAGGATGGAGGGCTCCGGCCCATACTAGATCTCAGGCAATTGAACCGCTCAGTAAAGAAACTGAAGTTCAGAATGCTCACTATCAAGCATGTAGTGTCACAAATCAGGTCCGAGGACTGGTTTGTCACGATAGATCTAAAAGACGCATACTTTCACGTCTCCATCCTTCCTCAACACAGGAAGTTCCTCAGGTTCGCTTTCAGGGGCAAAGCTTACCAGTACAGAGTACTTCCTTTCGGCCTAGCTCTCTCTCCCCGTACTTTCACGAAGTGTGTGGATGCTGCTCTGGCTCCTCTGCGACTCCAGGGCATCCGCATACTCAACTACATAGACGACTGGCTCATCCTAGCCAGCTCAGAGCAGTTAGCGGTTCAACATCGAGGTGTCGTTCTCGCTCATATGAAAGATCTAGGGTTGAGACTCAACGCCAAGAAAAGTGTACTTCCTCCACTACAGAGGACCACTTACTTAGGCGTGGTGTGGGATTCGACCACGATGCAGGCACGAATGTCACCTGCTCGGATCGAGTCGATCCTTACTGCAGTAAATGCGGTCAAGCTAGGCCAGTCACTCACTGTCAAACAGTTCCAAGTACTGTTAGGTCTTATGGCAGCCGCATCCAACGTGATACCTTTTGGACTGCTGCACATGAGACCACTACAGTGGTGGCTCAAAACCAGGGGGTTCTCCCCGAGGGGAAACCCGTTTCGCAAGATCAAGGTCACGCGGCGCTGCCTACGTGCCTTGGCCATGTGGAAGAAACCCTGGTTCCTCTCTCAGGGTCCAGTTCTGGGAGCCCCTTGTCGCCGTGTCACGCTAGCGACAGACGCATCCCTCACTGGATGGGGAGCGGTCATGAGTGGCCGCTCAGCCCAAGGCCTGTGGAGCCCTCACCATCTCTCATGGCACATAAATTGCCTCGAGATGCTAGCTGTGTTCCAGGCCCTGAAGTATTTCCTTCCAGACCTAAGAAACCGCCACGTACTGGTCCGTACAGACAGCACTGCGGTAGTTTATTATATAAACCATCAAGGAGGGATCCGCTCACGCCCCTTGTTCAAGCTGGCGTACCGGATCCTCCTGTGGTCTCAAGGAAAGCTTCTCTCCCTGAGAGCAGTCCACATTCCTGGACATCTGAATGTGGGAGCAGACGTCCTGTCGAGGCAGGGGCCGAGGCCCGGGGAATGGATGCTTCACCCAGTAGTAGTGAAACAGATTTGGAGAAAGTTTGGCCAGGCTCAGGTGGACCTCTTCGCGACTCGAGAGACATCGCAATGTCCCCTCTGGTTCTCTCTAGTTCCTCCAGCTCCTCTTGGACTGGACGCTATGGTACAGACGTGGCCGAGGCTTCGTCTGTACGCCTTTCCCCCGATCGCTCTGCTCCCGGGAGTTCTGGAAAGAGTACGCCGGTTCCGAGTACGGCTGTTGCTAGTAGCCCCGTACTGGCCGGCCCGAGTATGGTTCTCAGACCTAGTCTCCCTCCTCGACGGCTCTCCATGGGAGATTCCCGTCAGGAGGGACCTCCTGTCTCAGGCTGGGGGCGCAGTTTGCCACCCCCACCCAGAGAGGTGGAAGTTATGGGTGTGGCCCCTGAGGGGGCGCAACTCATAGAAGCTGGTCTCTCAACCGAGGTTGTTGAGACCCTTCTTCAATCCAGAGCTCCCTCTACGAGGAAACTTTATGGCCTTAAGTGGAACCTGTTTGTTAGATGGTGTTACGAACACAGCTGTGACCCAGTTAACTGCCCGATCGGTACAGTTCTGGAGTTCCTACAAACTCGCCTCTCCGCAGGGCTAGCTCACTCCACTCTGAAGGTGTACGTGGCGGCTATATCTGCCTTCCACGCCCCTCACGGTGGCCTCTCAGTGGGCAGAGACCCCTTGGTCATTCGTTTCCTCCGTGGTGCACTCAGGCTGAGGCCTCGAGTGAAACCCAGGGTTCCCACGTGGGACCTAGCTGTCGTGCTAGAAGCTCTATGCAAGCCTCCATTTGAGCCCATAGAGGAGATCACAGATCGCATGCTTACCATTAAGACAGCGCTCTTGTTAGCTCTCACCTCTCTAAAGAGAGTAGGGGACCTTCAGGCCCTTTCAGTGGCCCCTTCTCACTTAGACTTTGCCCCTGGGATGGCCAAAGCTTTTCTTTACCCCAGAGTCGGGTACGTACCGAAGGTCCCGTCCCTAGCACCACAGCCTATCACGCTACAAGCGTTCTATCCTCCTCCTTTCCTGGAGCCGGATCACAGGAAGTTCAATTGCATGTGCCCAGTCAGAGCATTAGATGCATACGTCCACAGAGCTGCCCTGTGGCGCAAATCAGAACAGCTGTTCGTCTGTTATGGCCCTCCAAAGAAGGGCCTCCCGGCTGCTAAGCCTACTATTAGTAGATGGATCATTGATGCTATATCTACTGCTTATGAGTCCTCTGGTCTCCCATCACCGATCGGAATCAAGGCTCACTCCACTCGAGGCCTCTCAGCCTCGAAAGCTCTGACGGCAGGTGTCCCCATCCAGGACATCTGCAATGCTGCGGGTTGGTCCTCGCCCCTGACCTTCGTCAGGTTTTATGAAATCGACCTCAGAGCCGCTCCAGGCTCCTTCGTCTTAGACTCAACTTAGAGAAAAGCCACTAAGATCAGCCATCTCCCTAGCCAGGAGGAGACTTCTCTAGGCGCATTCTTTTAGTTAAAAGAAGAGAAGTCGCTACTCGCCACATCCTCCTCGTGTGCCTGAGGGCCGAGGAGCGTTTTTCGGATCTTTGAAGCCTTTTGTCCGTGGAAGACTAGACAAAAGACAATTCTCTCGTGTCCTGCGATGGTTTCCAGGCCGAGCTCACTCAGTCCCTCTTGGGCTGGCGAATTCCAGACAAAGGACTATTACTCCCCGTGGGCCTGAGGGCCGGGGATCACTTCACCTCTTGTCCGTAGAAAGCTAGACAAAGGTTCTCCCTCTCAAGCCCTGGTAGGCTCACCAGGCCAAGTTCATTCAGTCCCTCTTGCTCTGACGTAACCCCAGGCAAGGGACTAAGACTCCTCGAGTGCCTGAGGGCCGAGGAGTACCTCTCTCTACGGCTTACGACCTGGCAAGGCTAAGACAAAGTATGGCTCGGTCCCTCTTGTTCTGGCCTCCCCAGACAACGGACTAAGACTCCTCGCGTGCCCGAGGGCCGAGGAGTGCCCCTTGCATTGATTACGTAAGCCCAGTGGAAGGTCTGCTTTATCCTCGTGTGCCCGAGGGCCGAGGATCTTACAACCCTCTTGTCCGCGGAATGCTAGACAATGGTCCATTTCCCTCGCGTGCTGGCAAGATTACCAGACCGAGCGTAATTCGGTCCCTCTGATTCTGGCCTTTCCCAGACCAAGGACTAAGACTCCTCGTCTGCCTAAGGGCCGAGGAGTGCCTCTTGCACTGGATGGCTACCAGGTAGAGGCCCATACTGTCCTCCCCGTGTGCCTGAGGGCCGGGGACTGCAGTGCCCTCTTGTCCGCACAAAGCTAGACAAAGGCTTATTCTCTCGCGTCCTGGAGCAGTACCAGGCCGAGCTCTTGAGTCCCTCTTGCCCTGGCAGAACCCCAGACAAAGGACTACCTCTCCTCGTGAGCCCGAGGGCCGAGGAGTACCTCTCGTTCTGGCTGGCGACCAGACAGAGGTGGACCACCTGGCTGAGGTCCGTCTCTCCCTCTGCACCTATTAATGTAAACAGGCAAAGGTCGAGAACTCCATCCTCGTGAGCCCGAGGGCCGAGGATCATATCACCCTCTTGTCCGTGGAACACTAGACAATGGTTTATCTTCCTCGCGTTCTGGAAGTCCACCAGACCGAGTGTACTTCGGTCCCTCTGGTTCTGGCCTTTCCCAGACCAAGGACTAAGACTCCTCGTCTGCCCGAGGGCCGAGGAGTGCCTCCTGCACCGGCTGGCTACCAAGCAGAGGCCCATACTGTCCTCCCCGTGTGCCTGAGGGCCGGGGACTGCAGTGCCCTCTTGTCCGCATAAGGCTAGACAAAGGCTTATTCCCTCGCGTCCTGGCAGAGTACCAGGCCGAGCTCTTGAGTCCCTCTTGCTCTGGCGGAACCCCAGACAAAGGACTACTTTCTCCTCGCGAGCCTGAGGGCCGAGGAGTACTCTTGAGGTCGAGTACACCGTCCTCGTGGGTCCGAGGACCGAGGACCACTTTCCTTCTGTCCACTTAGACAGTGGTTATTGCAGTCCCTCTTGTTCTGGCTATCTCCCAGACAAAGGACTAAGACTCTGCGTGTGCCTGAGGGCCGCGGAGTACCTCTCGCTCTGGCTGGCGACCAGACAGAGGAAGACTACCTTTCCTCGTGTGCCCGAGGGCCGAGGTCCACAGGGCCTTCTTGTCCGCGGAATGCTAGACAAGGGCTCCTTTTCTTTCCACCCTGGTCAAGCAGACACAGCGCAGGGTCCTGGAAATTATGGGGGCGTTGGTAGTCTCGTTCCCCATAGCGTTTCTAGACGCGGCTCGAGTTCCCGGAAGGGAACGTCTCGGGTTACGTATGTAACCTTAGTTCCCTGAGGGAACGAGACGCCGCGTCTCGGACCATAATTCCCGCCCCTGCGGCGCTCGCTTCATTCCTTAGAGCTGCCGCGGGCTTCAAACGCACGTGCTTTATACTTCCTGGTCGATGACGTCACCGCGCCTGTGACGTCACTCCCGTCATTTCATTGGTTGTAGACATGATTCAGAGTGCGGCCCGCCAATGGCGTTCCCCATAGCGTTTCTAGACGCGGCGTCTCGTTCCCTCAGGGAACTAAGGTTACATACGTAACCCGAGACGTTTTCTGACATTTCAGGGTCTAACTTCAAAAATCATGCAAAACACTTCTAACACCTTCAGATATGTTTCTCTGTGTTGCAAAATAGGTTTTATTCATGCACAGACTGCAAATTTAAAGTGGGACAGAGATTCAGCTTGCATTGCCTGAAACAACTTTGTTATGCGCTGAAAAGCTGTTTTCTGACATTTCAGGGTCTAACTTCAAAAATCATGCAAATCACTTCTAACACCTTCAGATATGTTTCTCTGTGTTGCAAAATAGGTTTTATTCATGCACAGACTGCAAATTTAAAGTGGGAAAGAGATTCAGCTTGCATTGTCTGAACCAACTTTGTTCTGCGCTGAAACGCTGTTTTCTGACATTTCAGGATCTAACTTCAAAAATCATGCAAAACACTTCTAACACCTTCAGATATGTTTCTCTGTGTTGCAAAATAGGTTTTATTCATGCACAGACTGCAAATTTAAAGTGGGACAGAGATTCAGCTTGCATTGTCTGAACCAACTTTGTTCTGCGCTGAAACGCTGTTTTCTGACATTTCAGGGTCTAACTTCAAAAATCATGCAAAACACTTCTAACACCTTCAGATATGTTTCTCTGTGTTGCAAAAAAGGTTTTAGTCATGCACAGAGTGTAAATTTAAAGTGGGACAGAGATTCAGCTTGCATTGCCTGAACCAACTTTGTTCTGCGCTGAAACGCTGTTTCCTTTCATTTCAGGGTCTAACTTCAAAAATCATGCAAATCACTTCTAACACCTTCAGATATGTTTCTCTGTGTTGCAAAATAGGTTTTAGTCATGCACAGAGTGTAAATTTAAAGTGGGACAGAGATTCAGCTTGCATTGCCTGAACCAACTTTGTTCTGCGCTGAAACGCTGTTTTCTGACATTTCAGGGTCTAACTTCAAAAATCATGCAAAACACTTCTAACACCTTCAGATATGTTTCTCTGTGTTGCAAAATAGGGTTTATTCATGCACAGACTGCAAATTTAAAGTGGGACAGAGATTCAGCTTGCATTGTCTGAACCAACTTTATTCTGCGCTGAAACGCTGTTTTCTGACATTTCAGGGTCTAACTTCAAAAATCATGCAAAACACTTCTAACACCTTCAGATATGTTTCTCTGTGTTGCAAAATAGGTTTTAGTCATGCACAGAGTGTAAATTTAAAGTGGGACAGAGATTCAGCTTGCATTGCCTCAACCAACTTTGTTCTGCGCTGAAACGCTGTTTCCTGACATTTCAGGGTCTAACTTCAAAAATCATGCAAATCACTTCTAACACCTTCAGATATGTTTCTCTGTGTTGCAAAATAGGTTTTAGTCATGCACAGAGTGTAAATTTAAAGTGGGACAGAGATTCAGCTTGCATTGCCTCAACCAACTTTGTTCTGCGCTGAAACGCTGTTTCCTGACATTTCAGGGTCTAACTTCAAAAATCATGCAAAACACTTCTAACACCTTCAGATATGTTTCTCTGTGTTGCAAAATAGGTTTTATTCATGCACAGACTGCAAATTTAAAGTGGGACAGAGATTCAGCTTGCATTGCCTGAACCAACTTTGTTCTGCGCTGAAACGCTGTTTTCTGACATTTCAGGGTCTAACTTCAAAAATCATGCAAAACACTTCTAACACCTTCAGATATGTTTCTCTGTGTTGCAAAATAGGTTTTATTCATGCACAGACTGCAAATTTAAAGTGGGACAGAGATTCAGCTTGCATTGCCTGAACCAACTTTGTTCTGCGCTGAAACGCTGTTTTCTGACATTTCAGGGTCTAACTTCAAAAATCATGCAAATCACTTCTAACACCTTCAGATATGGTTCTCTGTGTTGCAAAAAAGGTATTAGTCATGCACAGAGTGTAAATTTAAAGTGGGACAGAGATTCAGCTTGCATTGCCTGAACCAACTTTGTTCTGCGCTGAAACGCTGTTTCCTGACATTTCAGGGTCTAACTTCAAAAATCATGCAAAACACTTCTAACACCTTCAGATATGTTTCTCTGTGTTGCAAAATAGGTTTTATTCATGCACAGACTGCAAATTTAAAGTGGGACAGAGATTCAGCTTGCATTGCCTGAACCAACTTTGTTCTGCGCTGAAACGCTGTTTTCTGACATTTCAGGGTCTAACTTCAAAAATCATGCAAAACACTTCTAACACCTTCAGATATGTTTCTCTGTGTTGCAAAATAGGTTTTATTCATGCGCAGACTGCAAATTTAAAGTGGGACAGAGTTTCAGCTTGCATTGCCTGAAACAACTGTGTTCTGCGCTGAAAAGCTGTTTCCTGACATTTCAGGGTCTAACTTCAAAAATCATGCAAAACACTTCTAACACCTTCAGATATGTTTCTCTGTGTTGCAAAATAGGTTTTAGTCATGCACAGAGTGTAAATTTAAAGTGGGACAGAGATTCAGCTTGCATTGCCTCAACCAACTTTGTTCTGCGCTGAAACGCTGTTTCCTGACATTTCAGGGTCTAACTTCAAAAATCATGCAAACCACTTCTAACACCTTCAGATATGTTTCTCTGTGTTGCAAAATAGGTTTTATTTATGCACAGACTGCAAATTTAAAGTGGGACAGAGATTCAGCTTGCATTGTCTGAACGAACTTTGTTCTGCGCTGAAACGCTGTTTTCTGACATTTCAGGGTCTAACTTCAAAAATCATGCAAAACACTTCTAACACCTTCAGATATGTTTCTCTGTGTTGCAAAATAGGTTTTATTCATGCACAGACTGCAAATTTAAAGTGGGACAGAGATTCAGCTTGCATTGCCTGAACCAACTTTGTTCTGCGCTGAAAAGCTGTTTTCTGACATTTCAGGGTCTAACTTCAAAAATCATGCAAATCACTTCTAACACCTTCAGATATGTTTCTCTGTGTTGCAAAATAGGTTTTATTCATGCACAGAGTGTAAATTTAAAGTGGGACAGAGATTCAGCTTGCATTGCCTGAACCAACTTTGTTCTGCGCTGAAACGCTGTTTTCTGACATTTCAGGGTCTAACTTCAAAAATCATGCAAAACACTTCTAACACCTTCAGATATGTTTCTCTGTGTTGCAAAATAGGTTTTATTCATGCACAGACTGCAAATTTAAAGTGGGACAGAGATTCAGCTTGCATTGCCTGAAACAACTTTGTTCTGCGCTGAAAAGCTGTTGCCTGACATTTCAGGGTCTAACTTCAAAAATCATGCAAAACACTTCTAACACCTTCAGATATGTTTCTCTGTGTTGCAAAATAGGTTTTATTGATGCACAGACTGCAAATTTAAAGTGGGACAGAGATTCAGCTTGCATTGCCTGAACCAACTTTGTTCTGCGCTGAAACGCTGTTTTCTGACATTTCAGGGTCTAACTTCAAAAATCATGCAAAACACTTCTAACACCTTCAGATATGTTTCTCTGTGTTGCAAAATAGGTTTTATTCATGCACAGACTGCAAATTTAAAGTGGGACAGAGATTCAGCTTGCATTGCCTGAACCAACTTTGTTCTGCGCTGAAAAGCTGTTTTCTGACATTTCAGGGTCTAACTTCAAAAATCATGCAAATCACTTCTAACAACTTCAGATATGTTTCTCTGTGTTGCAAAAAAGGTTTTAGTCATGCACAGAGTGTAAATTTAAAGTGGGACAGAGATTCAGCTTGCATTGCCTGAACCAACTTTGTTCTGCGCTGAAACGCTGTTTCCTGACATTTCAGGGTCTAACTTCAAAAATCATGCAAAACACTTCTAACACCTTCAGATATGTTTCTCTGTGTTGCAAAATAGGTTTTATTTATGCACAGACTGCAAATTTAAAGTGGGACAGAGATTCAGCTTGCATTGTCTGAACCAACTTTGTTCTGCGCTGAAACGCTGTTTTCTGACATTTCAGGGTCTAACTTCAAAAATCATGCAAAACACTTCTAACACCTTCAGATATGTTTTTCTGTGTTGCAAAATAAGTTTTATTCATGCACAGACTGCAAATTTAAAGTGGGACAGAGATTCAGCTTGCATTGCCTGAACCAACTTTGTTCTGCGCTGAAAAGCTGTTTTCTGAAATTTCAGGGTCTAACTTCAAAAATCATGCAAATCACTTCTAACACCTTCAGATATGTTTCTCTGTGTTGCAAAATAGGTTTTAGTCATGCACAGAGTGTAAATTTAAAGTGGGACAGAGATTCAGCTTGCATTGCCTGAACCAACTTTGTTCTGCGCTGAAACGCTGTTTTCTGACATTTCAGGGTCTAACTTCAAAAATCATGCAAAACACTTCTAACACCTTCAGATATGTTTCTCTGTGTTGCAAAATAGGTTTTAGTCATGCACAGAGTGTAAATTTAAAGTGGGACAGAGATTCAGCTTGCATTGTCTGAACCAACTTTGTTCTGCGCTGAAACGCTGTTTTCTGACATTTCAGGGTCTAACTTCAAAAATCATGCAAAACACTTCTAACACCTTCAGATATGTTTTTCTGTGTTGCAAAATAGGTTTTATTCATGCACAGACTGCAAATTTAAAGTGGGACAGAGATTCAGCTTGCATTGCCTGAACCAACTTTGTTCTGCGCTGAAAAGCTGTTTTCTGAAATTTCAGGGTCTAACTTCAAAAATCATGCTAATCACTTCTAACACCTTCAGATATGTTTCTCTGTGTTGCAAAATAGGTTTTAGTCATGCACAGAGTGTAAATTTAAAGTGGGACAGAGATTCAGCTTGCATTGCCTCAACCAACTTTGTTCTGCGCTGAAACGCTGTTTCCTGACATTTCAGGGTCTAACTTCAAAAATCATGCAAAACACTTCTAACACCTTCAGATATGTTTCTCTGTGTTGCAAAATAGGTTTTAGTCATGCACAGAGTGTAAATTTAAAGTGGGACAGAGATTCAGCTTGCATTGCCTCAACCAACTTTGTTCTGCGCTGAAACGCTGTTTCCTGACATTTCAGGGTCTAACTTCAAAAATCATGCAAAACACTTCTAACACCTTCAGATATGTTTCTCTGTGTTGCAAAATAGGTTTTAGTCATGCACAGAGTGTAAATTTAAAGTGGGACAGAGATTCAGCTTGCATTGTCTGAACCAACTTTGTTCTGCGCTGAAACGCTGTTTTCTGACATTTCAGGATCTAACTTCAAAAATCATGCAAAACACTTCTAACACCTTCAGATATGTTTCTCTGTGTTGCAAAATAGGTTTTATTCATGCACAGACTGCAAATTTAAAGTGGGACAGAGATTCAGCTTGCATTGTCTGAACCAACTTTGTTCTGCGCTGAAACGCTGTTTTCTGACATTTCAGGGTCTAACTTCAAAAATCATGCAAAACACTTCTAACACCTTCAGATATGTTTCTCTGTGTTGCAAAAAAGGTTTTAGTCATGCACAGAGTGTAAATTTAAAGTGGGACAGAGATTCAGCTTGCATTGCCTGAACCAACTTTGTTCTGCGCTGAAACGCTGTTTCCTTTCATTTCAGGGTCTAACTTCAAAAATCATGCAAATCACTTCTAACACCTTCAGATATGTTTCTCTGTGTTGCAAAATAGGTTTTAGTCATGCACAGAGTGTAAATTTAAAGTGGGACAGAGATTCAGCTTGCATTGCCTGAACCAACTTTGTTCTGCGCTGAAACGCTGTTTTCTGACATTTCAGGGTCTAACTTCAAAAATCATGCAAAACACTTCTAACACCTTCAGATATGTTTCTCTGTGTTGCAAAATAGGGTTTATTCATGCACAGACTGCAAATTTAAAGTGGGACAGAGATTCAGCTTGCATTGTCTGAACCAACTTTATTCTGCGCTGAAACGCTGTTTTCTGACATTTCAGGGTCTAACTTCAAAAATCATGCAAAACACTTCTAACACCTTCAGATATGTTTCTCTGTGTTGCAAAATAGGTTTTAGTCATGCACAGAGTGTAAATTTAAAGTGGGACAGAGATTCAGCTTGCATTGCCTCAACCAACTTTGTTCTGCGCTGAAACGCTGTTTCCTGACATTTCAGGGTCTAACTTCAAAAATCATGCAAAACACTTCTAACACCTTCAGATATGTTTCTCTGTGTTGCAAAATAGGTTTTATTCATGCACAGACTGCAAATTTAAAGTGGGACAGAGATTCAGCTTGCATTGCCTGAACCAACTTTGTTCTGCGCTGAAACGCTGTTTTCTGACATTTCAGGGTCTAACTTCAAAAATCATGCAAAACACTTCTAACACCTTCAGATATGTTTCTCTGTGTTGCAAAATAGGTTTTATTCATGCACAGACTGCAAATTTAAAGTGGGACAGAGATTCAGCTTGCATTGCCTGAACCAACTTTGTTCTGCGCTGAAACGCTGTTTTCTGACATTTCAGGGTCTAACTTCAAAAATCATGCAAATCACTTCTAACACCTTCAGATATGGTTCTCTGTGTTGCAAAAAAGGTATTAGTCATGCACAGAGTGTAAATTTAAAGTGGGACAGAGATTCAGCTTGCATTGCCTGAACCAACTTTGTTCTGCGCTGAAACGCTGTTTCCTGACATTTCAGGGTCTAACTTCAAAAATCATGCAAAACACTTCTAACACCTTCAGATATGTTTCTCTGTGTTGCAAAATAGGTTTTATTCATGCACAGACTGCAAATTTAAAGTGGGACAGAGATTCAGCTTGCATTGCCTGAACCAACTTTGTTCTGCGCTGAAACGCTGTTTTCTGACATTTCAGGGTCTAACTTCAAAAATCATGCAAAACACTTCTAACACCTTCAGATATGTTTCTCTGTGTTGCAAAATAGGTTTTATTCATGCGCAGACTGCAAATTTAAAGTGGGACAGAGTTTCAGCTTGCATTGCCTGAAACAACTGTGTTCTGCGCTGAAAAGCTGTTTCCTGACATTTCAGGGTCTAACTTCAAAAATCATGCAAAACACTTCTAACACCTTCAGATATGTTTCTCTGTGTTGCAAAATAGGTTTTAGTCATGCACAGAGTGTAAATTTAAAGTGGGACAGAGATTCAGCTTGCATTGCCTCAACCAACTTTGTTCTGCGCTGAAACGCTGTTTCCTGACATTTCAGGGTCTAACTTCAAAAATCATGCAAACCACTTCTAACACCTTCAGATATGTTTCTCTGTGTTGCAAAATAGGTTTTATTTATGCACAGACTGCAAATTTAAAGTGGGACAGAGATTCAGCTTGCATTGTCTGAACGAACTTTGTTCTGCGCTGAAACGCTGTTTTCTGACATTTCAGGGTCTAACTTCAAAAATCATGCAAAACACTTCTAACACCTTCAGATATGTTTCTCTGTGTTGCAAAATAGGTTTTATTCATGCACAGACTGCAAATTTAAAGTGGGACAGAGATTCAGCTTGCATTGCCTGAACCAACTTTGTTCTGCGCTGAAAAGCTGTTTTCTGACATTTCAGGGTCTAACTTCAAAAATCATGCAAATCACTTCTAACACCTTCAGATATGTTTCTCTGTGTTGCAAAATAGGTTTTATTCATGCACAGAGTGTAAATTTAAAGTGGGACAGAGATTCAGCTTGCATTGCCTGAACCAACTTTGTTCTGCGCTGAAACGCTGTTTTCTGACATTTCAGGGTCTAACTTCAAAAATCATGCAAAACACTTCTAACACCTTCAGATATGTTTCTCTGTGTTGCAAAATAGGTTTTATTCATGCACAGACTGCAAATTTAAAGTGGGACAGAGATTCAGCTTGCATTGCCTGAAACAACTTTGTTCTGCGCTGAAAAGCTGTTGCCTGACATTTCAGGGTCTAACTTCAAAAATCATGCAAAACACTTCTAACACCTTCAGATATGTTTCTCTGTGTTGCAAAATAGGTTTTATTGATGCACAGACTGCAAATTTAAAGTGGGACAGAGATTCAGCTTGCATTGCCTGAACCAACTTTGTTCTGCGCTGAAACGCTGTTTTCTGACATTTCAGGGTCTAACTTCAAAAATCATGCAAAACACTTCTAACACCTTCAGATATGTTTCTCTGTGTTGCAAAATAGGTTTTATTCATGCACAGACTGCAAATTTAAAGTGGGACAGAGATTCAGCTTGCATTGCCTGAACCAACTTTGTTCTGCGCTGAAAAGCTGTTTTCTGACATTTCAGGGTCTAACTTCAAAAATCATGCAAATCACTTCTAACAACTTCAGATATGTTTCTCTGTGTTGCAAAAAAGGTTTTAGTCATGCACAGAGTGTAAATTTAAAGTGGGACAGAGATTCAGCTTGCATTGCCTGAACCAACTTTGTTCTGCGCTGAAACGCTGTTTCCTGACATTTCAGGGTCTAACTTCAAAAATCATGCAAAACACTTCTAACACCTTCAGATATGTTTCTCTGTGTTGCAAAATAGGTTTTATTTATGCACAGACTGCAAATTTAAAGTGGGACAGAGATTCAGCTTGCATTGTCTGAACCAACTTTGTTCTGCGCTGAAACGCTGTTTTCTGACATTTCAGGGTCTAACTTCAAAAATCATGCAAAACACTTCTAACACCTTCAGATATGTTTTTCTGTGTTGCAAAATAAGTTTTATTCATGCACAGACTGCAAATTTAAAGTGGGACAGAGATTCAGCTTGCATTGCCTGAACCAACTTTGTTCTGCGCTGAAAAGCTGTTTTCTGAAATTTCAGGGTCTAACTTCAAAAATCATGCAAATCACTTCTAACACCTTCAGATATGTTTCTCTGTGTTGCAAAATAGGTTTTAGTCATGCACAGAGTGTAAATTTAAAGTGGGACAGAGATTCAGCTTGCATTGCCTGAACCAACTTTGTTCTGCGCTGAAACGCTGTTTTCTGACATTTCAGGGTCTAACTTCAAAAATCATGCAAAACACTTCTAACACCTTCAGATATGTTTCTCTGTGTTGCAAAATAGGTTTTAGTCATGCACAGAGTGTAAATTTAAAGTGGGACAGAGATTCAGCTTGCATTGTCTGAACCAACTTTGTTCTGCGCTGAAACGCTGTTTTCTGACATTTCAGGGTCTAACTTCAAAAATCATGCAAAACACTTCTAACACCTTCAGATATGTTTTTCTGTGTTGCAAAATAGGTTTTATTCATGCACAGACTGCAAATTTAAAGTGGGACAGAGATTCAGCTTGCATTGCCTGAACCAACTTTGTTCTGCGCTGAAAAGCTGTTTTCTGAAATTTCAGGGTCTAACTTCAAAAATCATGCTAATCACTTCTAACACCTTCAGATATGTTTCTCTGTGTTGCAAAATAGGTTTTAGTCATGCACAGAGTGTAAATTTAAAGTGGGACAGAGATTCAGCTTGCATTGCCTCAACCAACTTTGTTCTGCGCTGAAACGCTGTTTCCTGACATTTCAGGGTCTAACTTCAAAAATCATGCAAAACACTTCTAACACCTTCAGATATGTTTCTCTGTGTTGCAAAATAGGTTTTAGTCATGCACAGAGTGTAAATTTAAAGTGGGACAGAGATTCAGCTTGCATTGCCTCAACCAACTTTGTTCTGCGCTGAAACGCTGTTTCCTGACATTTCAGGGTCTAACTTCAAAAATCATGCAAAACACTTCTAACACCTTCAGATATGTTTCTCTGTGTTGCAAAATAGGTTTTAGTCATGCACAGAGTGTAAATTTAAAGTGGGACAGAGATTCAGCTTGCATTGTCTGAACCAACTTTGTTCTGCGCTGAAACGCTGTTTTCTGACATTTCAGGATCTAACTTCAAAAATCATGCAAAACACTTCTAACACCTTCAGATATGTTTCTCTGTGTTGCAAAATAGGTTTTATTCATGCACAGACTGCAAATTTAAAGTGGGACAGAGATTCAGCTTGCATTGTCTGAACCAACTTTGTTCTGCGCTGAAACGCTGTTTTCTGACATTTCAGGGTCTAACTTCAAAAATCATGCAAAACACTTCTAACACCTTCAGATATGTTTCTCTGTGTTGCAAAAAAGGTTTTAGTCATGCACAGAGTGTAAATTTAAAGTGGGACAGAGATTCAGCTTGCATTGCCTGAACCAACTTTGTTCTGCGCTGAAACGCTGTTTCCTTTCATTTCAGGGTCTAACTTCAAAAATCATGCAAATCACTTCTAACACCTTCAGATATGTTTCTCTGTGTTGCAAAATAGGTTTTAGTCATGCACAGAGTGTAAATTTAAAGTGGGACAGAGATTCAGCTTGCATTGCCTGAACCAACTTTGTTCTGCGCTGAAACGCTGTTTTCTGACATTTCAGGGTCTAACTTCAAAAATCATGCAAAACACTTCTAACACCTTCAGATATGTTTCTCTGTGTTGCAAAATAGGGTTTATTCATGCACAGACTGCAAATTTAAAGTGGGACAGAGATTCAGCTTGCATTGTCTGAACCAACTTTATTCTGCGCTGAAACGCTGTTTTCTGACATTTCAGGGTCTAACTTCAAAAATCATGCAAAACACTTCTAACACCTTCAGATATGTTTCTCTGTGTTGCAAAATAGGTTTTAGTCATGCACAGAGTGTAAATTTAAAGTGGGACAGAGATTCAGCTTGCATTGCCTCAACCAACTTTGTTCTGCGCTGAAACGCTGTTTCCTGACATTTCAGGGTCTAACTTCAAAAATCATGCAAAACACTTCTAACACCTTCAGATATGTTTCTCTGTGTTGCAAAATAGGTTTTATTCATGCACAGACTGCAAATTTAAAGTGGGACAGAGATTCAGCTTGCATTGCCTGAACCAACTTTGTTCTGCGCTGAAACGCTGTTTTCTGACATTTCAGGGTCTAACTTCAAAAATCATGCAAAACACTTCTAACACCTTCAGATATGTTTCTCTGTGTTGCAAAATAGGTTTTATTCATGCACAGACTGCAAATTTAAAGTGGGACAGAGATTCAGCTTGCATTGCCTGAACCAACTTTGTTCTGCGCTGAAACGCTGTTTTCTGACATTTCAGGGTCTAACTTCAAAAATCATGCAAAACACTTCTAACACCTTCAGATATGTTTCTCTGTGTTGCAAAATAGGTTTTATTCATGCACAGACTGCAAATTTAAAGTGGGACAGAGATTCAGCTTGCATTGCCTGAACCAACTTTGTTCTGCGCTGAAAAGCTGTTTTCTGACATTTCAGGGTCTAACTTCAAAAATCATGCAAATCACTTCTAACACCTTCAGATATGTTTCTCTGTGTTGCAAAATAGGTTTTATTCATGCACAGAGTGTAAATTTAAAGTGGGACAGAGATTCAGCTTGCATTGCCTGAACCAACTTTGTTCTGCGCTGAAACGCTGTTTTCTGACATTTCAGGGTCTAACTTCAAAAATCATGCAAAACACTTCTAACACCTTCAGATATGTTTCTCTGTGTTGCAAAATAGGTTTTATTCATGCACAGACTGCAAATTTAAAGTGGGACAGAGATTCAGCTTGCATTGCCTGAAACAACTTTGTTCTGCGCTGAAAAGCTGTTGCCTGACATTTCAGGGTCTAACTTCAAAAATCATGCAAAACACTTCTAACACCTTCAGATATGTTTCTCTGTGTTGCAAAATAGGTTTTATTGATGCACAGACTGCAAATTTAAAGTGGGACAGAGATTCAGCTTGCATTGCCTGAACCAACTTTGTTCTGCGCTGAAACGCTGTTTTCTGACATTTCAGGGTCTAACTTCAAAAATCATGCAAAACACTTCTAACACCTTCAGATATGTTTCTCTGTGTTGCAAAATAGGTTTTATTCATGCACAGACTGCAAATTTAAAGTGGGACAGAGATTCAGCTTGCATTGCCTGAACCAACTTTGTTCTGCGCTGAAAAGCTGTTTTCTGACATTTCAGGGTCTAACTTCAAAAATCATGCAAATCACTTCTAACAACTTCAGATATGTTTCTCTGTGTTGCAAAAAAGGTTTTAGTCATGCACAGAGTGTAAATTTAAAGTGGGACAGAGATTCAGCTTGCATTGCCTGAACCAACTTTGTTCTGCGCTGAAACGCTGTTTCCTGACATTTCAGGGTCTAACTTCAAAAATCATGCAAAACACTTCTAACACCTTCAGATATGTTTCTCTGTGTTGCAAAATAGGTTTTATTTATGCACAGACTGCAAATTTAAAGTGGGACAGAGATTCAGCTTGCATTGTCTGAACCAACTTTGTTCTGCGCTGAAACGCTGTTTTCTGACATTTCAGGGTCTAACTTCAAAAATCATGCAAAACACTTCTAACACCTTCAGATATGTTTTTCTGTGTTGCAAAATAAGTTTTATTCATGCACAGACTGCAAATTTAAAGTGGGACAGAGATTCAGCTTGCATTGCCTGAACCAACTTTGTTCTGCGCTGAAAAGCTGTTTTCTGAAATTTCAGGGTCTAACTTCAAAAATCATGCAAATCACTTCTAACACCTTCAGATATGTTTCTCTGTGTTGCAAAATAGGTTTTAGTCATGCACAGAGTGTAAATTTAAAGTGGGACAGAGATTCAGCTTGCATTGCCTGAACCAACTTTGTTCTGCGCTGAAACGCTGTTTTCTGACATTTCAGGGTCTAACTTCAAAAATCATGCAAAACACTTCTAACACCTTCAGATATGTTTCTCTGTGTTGCAAAATAGGTTTTAGTCATGCACAGAGTGTAAATTTAAAGTGGGACAGAGATTCAGCTTGCATTGTCTGAACCAACTTTGTTCTGCGCTGAAACGCTGTTTTCTGACATTTCAGGGTCTAACTTCAAAAATCATGCAAAACACTTCTAACACCTTCAGATATGTTTTTCTGTGTTGCAAAATAGGTTTTATTCATGCACAGACTGCAAATTTAAAGTGGGACAGAGATTCAGCTTGCATTGCCTGAACCAACTTTGTTCTGCGCTGAAAAGCTGTTTTCTGAAATTTCAGGGTCTAACTTCAAAAATCATGCTAATCACTTCTAACACCTTCAGATATGTTTCTCTGTGTTGCAAAATAGGTTTTAGTCATGCACAGAGTGTAAATTTAAAGTGGGACAGAGATTCAGCTTGCATTGCCTCAACCAACTTTGTTCTGCGCTGAAACGCTGTTTCCTGACATTTCAGGGTCTAACTTCAAAAATCATGCAAAACACTTCTAACACCTTCAGATATGTTTCTCTGTGTTGCAAAATAGGTTTTAGTCATGCACAGAGTGTAAATTTAAAGTGGGACAGAGATTCAGCTTGCATTGCCTCAACCAACTTTGTTCTGCGCTGAAAAGCTGTTTCCTGACATTTCAGGGTCTAACTTCAAAAATCATGCAAAACACTTCTAACACCTTCAGATATGTTTCTCTGTGTTGCAAAATAGGTTTTAGTCATGCACAGAGTGTAAATTTAAAGTGGGACAGAGATTCAGCTTGCATTGCCTCAACCAACTTTGTTCTGCGCTGAAACGCTGTTTCCTGACATTTCAGGGTCTAACTTCAAAAATCATGCAAACCACTTCTAACACCTTCAGATATGTTTCTCTGTGTTGCAAAATAGGTTTTATTTATGCACAGACTGCAAATTTAAAGTGGGACAGAGATTCAGCTTGCATTGTCTGAACCAACTTTGTTCTGCGCTGAAACGCTGTTTTCTGACATTTCAGGGTCTAACTTCAAAAATCATGCAAAACACTTCTAACACCTTCAGATATGTTTCTCTGTGTTGCAAAATAGGTTTTAGTCATGCACAGAGTGTAAATTTAAAGTGGGACAGAGATTCAGCTTCCATTGCCTGAACCAACTTTGTTATGCGCTGAAAAGCTGTTTTCTGACATTTCAGGGTCTAACTTCAAAAATCATGCAAATCACTTCTAACACCTTCAGATATGGTTCTCTGTGTTGCAAAAAAGGTTTTAGTCATGCACAGAGTGGAAATTTAAAGTGGGACAGAGATTCAGCTTGCATTGCCTGAACCAACTTTGTTCTGCGCTGAAACGCTGTTTCCTGACATTTCAGGGTCTAACTTCAAAAATCATGCAAAACACTTCTAACACCTTCAGATATGTTTCTCTGTGTTGCAAAATAGGTTTTATTCATGCACAGACTGCAAATTTAAAGTGGGACAGAGATTCAGCTTGCATTGCCTGAACCAACTTTGTTCTGCGCTGAAACGCTGTTTTCTGACATTTCAGGGTCTAACTTCAAAAATCATGCAAAACACTTCTAACACCTTCAGATATGTTTCTCTGTGTTGCAAAATAGGTTTTATTCATGCACAGACTGCAAATTTAAAGTGGGACAGAGATTCAGCTTGCATTGCCTGAAACAACTGTGTTCTGCGCTGAAAAGCTGTTTCCTGACATTTCAGGGTCTAACTTCAAAAATCATGCAAAACAATTCTAACACCTTCAGATATGTTTCTCTGTGTTGCAAAATAGGTTTTATTGATGCACAGACTGCAAATTTAAAGTGGGACAGAGATTCAGCTTGCATTGCCTGAACCAACTTTGTTCTGCGCTGAAACGCTGTTTTCTGACATTTCAGGGTCTAACTTCAAAAATCATGCAAAACACTTCTAACACCTTCAGATATGTTTCTCTGTGTTGCAAAATAGGTTTTAGTCATGCACAGAGTGTAAATTTAAAGTGGGACAGAGATTCAGCTTGCATTGCCTGAACCAACTTTGTTCTGCGCTGAAATGCTGTTTTCTGACATTTCAGGGTCTAACTTCAAAAATCATGCAAAACACTTCTAACACCTTCAGATATGTTTCTCTGTGTTGCAAAATAGGTTTTATTCATGCACAGACTGCAAATTTAAAGTGGGACAGAGATTCAGCTTGCATTGTCTGAACCAACTTTGTTCTGCGCTGAAACGCTGTTTTCTGACATTTCAGGGTCTAACTTCAAAAATCATGCAAAACACTTCTAACACCTTCAGATATGTTTCTATGTGTTGCAAAATAGGTTTTATTCATGCACAGACTGCAAATTTAAAGTGGGACAGAGATTCAGCTTGCATTGTCTGAACCAACTTTGTTCTGCGCTGAAACGCTGTTTTCTGACATTTCAGGGTCTAACTTCAAAAATCATGCAAAACACTTCTAACACCTTCAGATATGTTTCTCTGTGTTGCAAAATAGGTTTTATTCATGCACAGACTGCAAATTTAAAGTGGGACAGAGATTCAGCTTGCATTGCCTGAACCAACTTTGTTCTGCGCTGAAAAGCTGTTTTCTGACATTTCAGGGTCTAACTTCAAAAATCATGCAAAACACTTCTAACACCTTCAGATATGTTTCTCTGTGTTGCAAAATAGGTTTTAGTCATGCACAGACTGTAAATTTAAAGTGGGACAGAGATTCAGCTTGCATTGCCTCAACCAACTTTGTTCTGCGCTGAAACGCTGTTTCCTGACATTTCAGGGTCTAACTTCAAAAATCATGCAAATCACTTCTAACACCTTCAGATATGTTTCTCTGTGTTGCAAAATAGGTTTTAGTCATGCACAGAGTGTAAATTTAAAGTGGGACAGAGATTCAGCTTGCATTGCCTGAACCAACTTTGTTCTGCGCTGAAAAGCTGTTTTCTGACATTTCAGGGTCTAACTTCAAAAATCATGCAAATCACTTCTAACACCTTCAGATATGTTTCTCTGTGTTGCAAAATAGGTTTTATTTATGCACAGACTGCAAATTTAAAGTGGGACAGAGATTCAGCTTGCATTGCCTGAACCAACTTTGTTCTGCGCTGAAAAGCTGTTTTCTGACCTTTCAGGGTCTAACTTCAAAAATCATGCAAATCACTTCTAACACCTTCAGATATGTTTCTCTGTGTTGCAAAATAGGTTTTATTCATGCACAGACTGCAAATTTAAAGTGGGACAGAGATTCAGCTTGCATTGCCTGAACCAACTTTGTTATGCGCTGAAAAGCTGTTTTCTGACATTTCAGGGTCTAACTTCAAAAATCATGCAAAACACTTCTAACACCTTCAGATATGTTTCTCTGTGTTGCAAAATAGGTTTTATTTATGCACAGACTGCAAATTTAAAGTGGGACAGAGATTCAGCTTGCATTGCCTGAACCAACTTTGTTCTGCGCTGAAAAGCTGTTTTCTGACATTTCAGGGTCTAACTTCAAAAATCATGCAAATCACTTCTAACACCTTCAGATATGTTTCTCTGTGTTGCAAAATAGGTTTTATTCATGCACAGACTGCAAATTTAAAGTGGGACAGAGATTCAGCTTGCATTGCCTGAACCAACTTTGTTCTGCGCTGAAAAGCTGTTTTCTGACATTTCAGGGTCTAACTTCAAAAATCATGCAAAACACTTCTAACACCTTCAGATATGTTTCTCTGTGTTGCAAAATAGGTTTTATTCATGCACAGACTGCAAATTTAAAGTGGGACAGAGATTCAGCTTGCATTGCCTGAACCAACTTTGTTCTGCGCTGAAACGCTGTTTCCTGACATTTCAGGGTCTAACTTCAAAAATCATGCAAAACACTTCTAACACCTTCAGATATGTTTCTCTGTGTTGCAAAATAGGTTTTATTCATGCACAGACTGCAAATTTAAAGTGGGACAGAGATTCAGCTTGCATTGCCTGAACCAACTTTGTTCTGCGCTGAAAAGCTGTTTTCTGACATTTCAGGGTCTAACTTCAAAAATCATGCAAAACACTTCTAACACCTTCAGATATGTTTCTCTGTGTTGCAAAATAGGTTTTAGTCATGCACAGAGTGTAAATTTAAAGTGGGACAGAGATTCAGCTTGCATTGCCTGAACCAACTTTGTTCTGCGCTGAAACGCTGTTTTCTGACATTTCAGGGTCTAACTTCAAAAATCATGCAAAACACTTCTAACACCTTCAGATATGTTTCTCTGTGTTGCAAAATAGGTTTTAGTCATGCACAGAGTGTAAATTTAAAGTGGGACAGAGATTCAGCTTGCATTGCCTCAACCAACTTTGTTCTGCGCTGAAACGCTGTTTCCTGACATTTCAGGGTCTAACTTCAAAAATCATGCAAATCACTTCTAACACCTTCAGATATGTTTCTCTGTGTTGCAAAATAGGTTTTAGTCATGCACAGAGTGTAAATTTAAAGTGGGACAGAGATTCAGCTTGCATTGCCTCAACCAACTTTGTTCTGCGCTGAAACGCTGTTTCCTGACATTTCTGTCAAGAGCCGGGTTTGACTCTCGCCATCTAGTTTCTTCTCTCTATGTCATTTTCTCTTTCTCCCTCTCCCCAGCTGTCTGCTATCGCAATCGGGGCTCGCGCTGATTGTTTCTTCACCTGTTCCCCGTCTTTGCTCTGATTGTCCTCTCTATTTCTACTCGTTTGTTTCTGGGCATTACTGCTGATTATTACTCTCTGTGCCAGTACGTCTGCTCTCCACGATCCTTTACTTTAGCGAGTCCTGCTCTGTCTATGTCCTGTCGAGTTAGCTGACCAGCTCTGTCTGTTGCAAGTAACCGTCTAGACTTTTTGTGTCTGCCCAGTTTTGCTGTATTTGCGCCTTCTGGCGTCTCGTCCTCCCTGGAGGCTACCCCTGGCTCACCTGTTACTGCTGAGGAGCTTCCCCTGGCTGCGCTGCCGGTGACTGCGCTCTCCTGCTGTCTCTAAGACTTTTAGCTCCTGTTTTTCAACTTCAGTAATCCTGTTTGCGCTACCGAAGAGGAGGTGGACGGCAAACAGCTTGTGTTGATCTTTTGTCCTTGCAAAGAACGAAATAAATCCTGTTTAATTTTCCTGCCTTCGCCTCTGGGTCCTTCTCTCTACTCGTAACAATTTCAGGGTCTAACTTCAAAAATCATGCAAATCACTTCTAACACCTTCAGATATGTTTCTCTGTGTTGCAAAATAGGTTTTAGTCATGCACAGAGTGTAAATTTAAAGTGGGACAGAGATTCAGCTTGCATTGCCTGAACCAACTTTGTTCTGCGCTGAAAAGCTGTTTTCTGACATTTCAGGGTCTAACTTCAAAAATCATGCAAATCACTTCTAACACCTTCAGATATGTTTCTCTGTGTTGCAAAATAGGTTTTAGTCATGCACAGAGTGTAAATTTAAAGTGGGACAGAGATTCAGCTTGCATTGCCTGAACCAACTTTGTTCTGCGCTGAAACGCTGTTTTCTGACATTTCAGGGTCTAACTTCAAAAATCATGCAAAACACTTCTAACACCTTCAGATATGTTTCTATGTGTTGCAAAATAGGTTTTATTCATGCACAGACTGCAAATTTAAAGTGGGACAGAGATTCAGCTTGCATTGTCTGAACCAACTTTGTTCTGCGCTGAAACGCTGTTTTCTGACATTTCAGGGTCTAACTTCAAAAATCATGCAAAACACTTCTAACACCTTCAGATATGTTTCTCTGTGTTGCAAAATAGGTTTTATTCATGCACAGACTGCAAATTTAAAGTGGGACAGAGATTCAGCTTGCATTGCCTGAAACAACTTTGTTCTGCGCTGAAAAGCTGTTTCCTGACATTTCAGGGTCTAACTTCAAAAATCATGCAAAACACTTCTAACACCTTCAGATATGTTTCTCTGTGTTGCAAAATAGGTTTTATTGATGCACAGACTGCAAATTTAAAGTGGGACAGAGATTCAGCTTGCATTGCCTGAACCAACTTTGTTCTGCGCTGAAACGCTGTTTCCTGACATTTCAGGGTCTAACTTCAAAAATCATGCAAAACACTTCTAACACCTTCAGATATGTTTCTCTGTGTTGCAAAATAGGTTTTATTTATGCACAGACTGCAAATTTAAAGTGGGACAGAGATTCAGCTTGCATTGCCTGAACCAACTTTGTTCTGCGCTGAAAAGCTGTTTTCTGACATTTCAGGGTCTAACTTCAAAAATCATGCAAATCACTTCTAACACCTTCAGATATGTTTCTCTGTGTTGCAAAATAGGTTTTATTCATGCACAGACTGCAAATTTAAAGTGGGACAGAGATTCAGCTTGCATTGCCTGAACCAACTTTGTTCTGCGCTGAAAAGCTGTTTTCTGACATTTCAGGGTCTAACTTCAAAAATCATGCAAAACACTTCTAACACCTTCAGATATGTTTCTCTGTGTTGCAAAATAGGTTTTAGTCATGCACAGAGTGTAAATTTAAAGTGGGACAGAGATTCAGCTTGCATTGCCTGAACCAACTTTGTTCTGCGCTGAAACGCTGTTTTCTGACATTTCAGGGTCTAACTTCAAAAATCATGCAAAACACTTCTAACACCTTCAGATATGTTTCTCTGTGTTGCAAAATAGGTTTTAGTCATGCACAGAGTGTAAATTTAAAGTGGGACAGAGATTCAGCTTGCATTGCCTCAACCAACTTTGTTCTGCGCTGAAACACTGTTTCCTGACATTTCAGGGTCTAACTTCAAAAATCATGCAAATCACTTCTAACACCTTCAGATATGTTTCTCTGTGTTGCAAAATAGGTTTTAGTCATGCACAGAGTGTAAATTTAAAGTGGGACAGAGATTCAGCTTGCATTGCCTGAACCAACTTTGTTCTGCGCTGAAAAGCTGTTTTCTGACATTTCAGGGTCTAACTTCAAAAATCATGCAAATCACTTCTAACACCTTCAGATATGTTTCTCTGTGTTGCAAAATAGGTTTTAGTCATGCACAGAGTGTAAATTTAAAGTGGGACAGAGATTCAGCTTGCATTGCCTGAACCAACTTTGTTCTGCGCTGAAACGCTGTTTTCTGACATTTCAGGGTCTAACTTCAAAAATCATGCAAAACACTTCTAACACCTTCAGATATGTTTCTCTGTGTTGCAAAATAGGTTTTATTCATGCACAGACTGCAAATTTAAAGTGGGACAGAGATTCAGCTTGCATTGTCTGAACCAACTTTGTTCTGCGCTGAAACGCTGTTTTCTGACATTTCAGGGTCTAACTTCAAAAATCATGCAAAACACTTCTAACACCTTCAGATATGTTTCTCTGTGTTGCAAAATAGGTTTTATTCATGCACAGACTGCAAATTTAAAGTGGGACAGAGATTCAGCTTGCATTGCCTGAACCAACTTTGTTCTGCGCTGAAACGCTGTTTTCTGACATTTCAGGGTCTAACTTCAAAAATCATGCAAAACACTTCTAACACCTTCAGATATGTTTCTCTGTGTTGCAAAATAGGTTTTATTCATGCACAGACTGCAAATTTAAAGTGGGACAGAGATTCAGCTTGCATTGCCTGAACCAACTTTGTTCTGCGCTGAAACGCTGTTTTCTGACATTTCAGGGTCTAACTTCAAAAATCATGCAAAACACTTCTAACACCTTCAGATATGTTTCTCTGTGTTGCAAAATATGTTTTATTCATGCACAGACTGCAAATTTAAAGTAGGACAGAGATTCAGCTTGCATTGCCTGAACCAACTTTGTTCTGCGCTGAAACGCTGTTTTCTGACATTTCAGGGTCTAACTTCAAAAATCATGCAAAACACTTCTAACACCTTCAGATATGTTTCTCTGTGTTGCAAAATAGGTTTTATTCATGCACAGACTGCAAATTTAAAGTGGGACAGAGATTCAGCTTGCATTGCCTGAAACAACTTTGTTCTGCGCTGAAAAGCTGTTTTCTGACATTTCAGGGTCTAACTTCAAAAATCATGCAAATCACTTCTAACACCTTCAGATATGTTTCTCTGTGTTGCAAAATAGGTTTTAGTCATGCAAAGAGTGTAAATTTAAAGTGGGACAGAGATTCAGCTTGCATTGCCTGAACCAACTTTGTTCTGCGCTGAAAAGCTGTTTTCTGACATTTCAGGGTCTAACTTCAAAAATCATGCAAAACACTTCTAACACCTTCAGATATGTTTCTCTGTGTTGCAAAATAGGTTTTATTTATGCACAGAGTGTAAATTTAAAGTGGGACAGAGATTCAGCTTGCATTGCCTGAACCAACTTTGTTCTGCGCTGAAACGCTGTTTTCTGACATTTCAGGGTCTAACTTCAAAAATCATGCAAATCACTTCTAACACCTTCAGATATGTTTCTCTGTGTTGCAAAATAGGTTTTATTCATGCACAGACTGCAAATTTAAAGTGGGACAGAGATTCAGCTTGCATTGCCTGAACCAACTTTGTTCTGCGCTGAAAAGCTGTTTTCTGACATTTCAGGGTCTAACTTCAAAAATCATGCAAAACACTTCTAACACCTTCAGATATGTTTCTCTGTGTTGCAAAATAGGTTTTATTCATGCACAGACTGCAAATTTAAAGTGGGACAGAGATTCAGCTTGCATTGCCTGAACCAACTTTGTTCTGCGCTGAAACGCTGTTTCCTGACATTTCAGGGTCTAACTTCAAAAATCATGCAAAACACTTCTAACACCTTCAGATATGTTTCTCTGTGTTGCAAAATAGGTTTTATTCATGCACAGACTGCAAATTTAAAGTGGGACAGAGATTCAGCTTGCATTGCCTGAACCAACTTTGTTCTGCGCTGAAAAGCTGTTTTCTGACATTTCAGGGTCTAACTTCAAAAATCATGCAAAACACTTCTAACACCTTCAGATATGTTTCTCTGTGTTGCAAAATAGGTTTTAGTCATGCACAGAGTGTAAATTTAAAGTGGGACAGAGATTCAGCTTGCATTGCCTGAACCAACTTTGTTCTGCGCTGAAACGCTGTTTTCTGACATTTCAGGGTCTAACTTCAAAAATCATGCAAAACACTTCTAACACCTTCAGATATGTTTCTCTGTGTTGCAAAATAGGTTTTAGTCATGCACAGAGTGTAAATTTAAAGTGGGACAGAGATTCAGCTTGCATTGCCTCAACCAACTTTGTTCTGCGCTGAAACGCTGTTTCCTGACATTTCAGGGTCTAACTTCAAAAATCATGCAAATCACTTCTAACACCTTCAGATATGTTTCTCTGTGTTGCAAAATAGGTTTTAGTCATGCACAGAGTGTAAATTTAAAGTGGGACAGAGATTCAGCTTGCATTGCCTCAACCAACTTTGTTCTGCGCTGAAACGCTGTTTCCTGACATTTCTGTCACGAGCCGGGTTTGACTCTCGCCATCTAGTTTCTTCTCTCTATGTCATTTTCTCTTTCTCCCTCTCCCCAGCTGTCTGCTATCGCAATCGGGGCTCGCGCTGATTGTTTCTTCACCTGTTCCCCGTCTTTGCTCTGATTGTCCTCTCTATTTCTACTCGTTTGTTTCTGGGCATTACTGCTGATTATTACTCTCTGTGCCAGTACGTCTGCTCTCCACGATCCTTTACTTTAGCGAGTCCTGCTCTGTCTATGTCCTGTCGAGTTAGCTGACCAGCTCTGTCTGTTGCAAGTAACCGTCTAGACTTTTTGTGTCTGCCCAGTTTTGCTGTATTTGCGCCTTTTGGCGTCTCGTCCTCCCTGGAGGCTACCCCTGGCTCACCTGTTACTGCTGAGGAGCTTCCCCTGGCTGCGCTGCCGGTGACTGCGCTCTCCTGCTGTCTCTAAGACTTTTAGCTCCTGTTTTTCAACTTCAGTAATCCTGTTTGCGCTACCGAAGAGGAGGTGGACGGCAAACAGCTTGTGTTGATCTTTTGTCCTTGCAAAGAACGAAATAAATCCTGTTTAATTTTCCTGCCTTCGCCTCTGGGTCCTTCTCTCTACTCGTAACAATTTCAGGGTCTAACTTCAAAAATCATGCAAATCACTTCTAACACCTTCAGATATGTTTCTCTGTGTTGCAAAATAGGTTTTAGTCATGCACAGAGTGTAAATTTAAAGTGGGACAGAGATTCAGCTTGCATTGCCTGAACCAACTTTGTTCTGCGCTGAAAAGCTGTTTTCTGACATTTCAGGGTCTAACTTCAAAAATCATGCAAATCACTTCTAACACCTTCAGATATGTTTCTCTGTGTTGCAAAATAGGTTTTAGTCATGCACAGAGTGTAAATTTAAAGTGGGACAGAGATTCAGCTTGCATTGCCTGAACCAACTTTGTTCTGCGCTGAAACGCTGTTTTCTGACATTTCAGGGTCTAACTTCAAAAATCATGCAAAACACTTCTAACACCTTCAGATATGTTTCTATGTGTTGCAAAATAGGTTTTATTCATGCACAGACTGCAAATTTAAAGTGGGACAGAGATTCAGCTTGCATTGTCTGAACCAACTTTGTTCTGCGCTGAAACGCTGTTTTCTGACATTTCAGGGTCTAACTTCAAAAATCATGCAAAACACTTCTAACACCTTCAGATATGTTTCTCTGTGTTGCAAAATAGGTTTTATTTATGCACAGACTGCAAATTTAAAGTGGGACAGAGATTCAGCTTGCATTGTCTGAACCAACTTTGTTCTGCGCTGAAACGCTGTTTTCTGACATTTCAGGGTCTAACTTCAAAAATCATGCAAAACACTTCTAACACCTTCAGATATGTTTCTCTGTGTTGCAAAATAGGTTTTATTCATGCACAGACTGCAAATTTAAAGTGGGACAGAGATTCAGCTTGCATTGCCTGAACCAACTTTGTTCTGCGCTGAAAAGCTGTTTTCTGACATTTCAGGGTCTAACTTCAAAAATCATGCAAATCACTTCTAACACCTTCAGATATGTTTCTCTGTGTTGCAAAATAGGTTTTATTTATGCACAGACTGCAAATTTAAAGTGGGACAGAGATTCAGCTTGCATTGCCTGAACCAACTTTGTTCTGCGCTGAAAAGCTGTTTTCTGACATTTCAGGGTCTAACTTCAAAAATCATGCAAATCACTTCTAACACCTTCAGATATGTTTCTCTGTGTTGCAAAATAGGTTTTATTCATGCACAGACTGCAAATTTAAAGTGGGACAGAGATTCAGCTTGCATTGCCTGAACCAACTTTGTTCTGCGCTGAAAAGCTGTTTTCTGACATTTCAGGGTCTAACTTCAAAAATCATGCAAAACACTTCTAACACCTTCAGATATGTTTCTCTGTGTTGCAAAATAGGTTTTATTTATGCACAGACTGCAAATTTAAAGTGGGACAGAGATTCAGCTTGCATTGCCTGAACCAACTTTGTTCTGCGCTGAAAAGCTGTTTTCTGACATTTCAGGGTCTAACTTCAAAAATCATGCAAATCACTTCTAACACCTTCAGATATGTTTCTCTGTGTTGCAAAATAGGTTTTATTCATGCACAGACTGCAAATTTAAAGTGGGACAGAGATTCAGCTTGCATTGCCTGAACCAACTTTGTTCTGCGCTGAAAAGCTGTTTTCTGACATTTCAGGGTCTAACTTCAAAAATCATGCAAAACACTTCTAACACCTTCAGATATGTTTCTCTGTGTTGCAAAATAGTTTTAGTCATGCACAGAGTGTAAATTTAAAGTGGGACAGAGATTCAGCTTGCATTGCCTGAACCAACTTTGTTCTGCGCTGAAACGCTGTTTTCTGACATTTCAGGGTCTAACTTCAAAAATCATGCAAAACACTTCTAACACCTTCAGATATGTTTCTCTGTGTTGCAAAATAGGTTTTAGTCATGCACAGAGTGTAAATTTAAAGTGGGACAGAGATTCAGCTTGCATTGCCTCAACCAACTTTGTTCTGCGCTGAAACGCTGTTTCCTGACATTTCAGGGTCTAACTTCAAAAATCATGCAAATCACTTCTAACACCTTCAGATATGTTTCTCTGTGTTGCAAAATAGGTTTTAGTCATGCACAGAGTGTAAATTTAAAGTGGGACAGAGATTCAGCTTGCATTGCCTGAACCAACTTTGTTCTGCGCTGAAAAGCTGTTTTCTGACATTTCAGGGTCTAACTTCAAAAATCATGCAAATCACTTCTAACACCTTCAGATATGTTTCTCTGTGTTGCAAAATAGGTTTTAGTCATGCACAGAGTGTAAATTTAAAGTGGGACAGAGATTCAGCTTGCATTGCCTGAACCAACTTTGTTCTGCGCTGAAACGCTGTTTTCTGACATTTCAGGGTCTAACTTCAAAAATCATGCAAAACACTTCTAACACCTTCAGATATGTTTCTCTGTGTTGCAAAATAGGTTTTATTCATGCACAGACTGCAAATTTAAAGTGGGACAGAGATTCAGCTTGCATTGTCTGAACCAACTTTGTTCTGCGCTGAAACGCTGTTTTCTGACATTTCAGGGTCTAACTTCAAAAATCATGCAAAACACTTCTAACACCTTCAGATATGTTTCTCTGTGTTGCAAAATAGGTTTTATTCATGCACAGACTGCAAATTTAAAGTGGGACAGAGATTCAGCTTGCATTGCCTGAACCAACTTTGTTCTGCGCTGAAACGCTGTTTTCTGACATTTCAGGGTCTAACTTCAAAAATCATGCAAAACACTTCTAACACCTTCAGATATGTTTCTCTGTGTTGCAAAATAGGTTTTATTCATGCACAGACTGCAAATTTAAAGTGGGACAGAGATTCAGCTTGCATTGTCTGAACCAACTTTGTTCTGCGCTGAAACACTGTTTTCTGACATTTCAGGGTCTAACTTCAAAAATCATGCAAAACACTTCTAACACCTTCAGATATGTTTCTCTGTGTTGCAAAATAGGTTTTATTCATGCACAGACTGCAAATTTAAAGTGGGACAGAGATTCAGCTTGCATTGCCTGAACCAACTTTGTTCTGCGCTGAAACGCTGTTTTCTGACATTTCAGGGTCTAACTTCAAAAATCATGCAAAACACTTCTAACACCTTCAGATATGTTTCTCTGTGTTGCAAAATATGTTTTATTCATGCACAGACTGCAAATTTAAAGTAGGACAGAGATTCAGCTTGCATTGCCTGAACCAACTTTGTTCTGCGCTGAAACGCTGTTTTCTGACATTTCAGGGTCTAACTTCAAAAATCATGCAAAACACTTCTAACACCTTCAGATATGTTTCTCTGTGTTGCAAAATAGGTTTTATTCATGCACAGACTGCAAATTTAAAGTGGGACAGAGATTCAGCTTGCATTGCCTGAAACAACTTTGTTCTGCGCTGAAAAGCTGTTTTCTGACATTTCAGGGTCTAACTTCAAAAATCATGCAAATCACTTCTAACACCTTCAGATATGTTTCTCTGTGTTGCAAAATAGGTTTTAGTCATGCAAAGAGTGTAAATTTAAAGTGGGACAGAGATTCAGCTTGCATTGCCTGAACCAACTTTGTTCTGCGCTGAAACGCTGTTTCCTGACATTTCAGGGTCTAACTTCAAAAATCATGCAAAACACTTCTAACACCTTCAGATATGTTTCTCTGTGTTGCAAAATAGGTTTTATTTATGCATAGATTGCAAATTTAAAGTGGGACAGAGATTCAGCTTGCATTGTCTGAACCAACTTTGTTCTGCGCTGAAACGCTGTTTTCTGACATTTCAGGGTCTAACTTCAAAAATCATGCAAAACACTTCTAACAACTTCAGATATGTTTCTCTGTGTTGCAAAATAGCTTTTATTCATGCACAGACTGCAAATTTAAAGTGGGACAGAGATTCAGCTTTCATTGTCTGAACCAACTTTGTTCTGCGCTGAAACGCTGTTTTCTGACATTTCAGGGTCTAACTTCAAAAATCATGCAAACACTTCTAACACCTTCAGATATGTTTCTCTGTGTTGCAAAATAGCTTTTATTCATGCACAGACTGCAAATTTAAAGTGGGACAGAGATTCAGCTTGCATTGCCTGAACCAACTTTGTTCTGCGCTGAAACGCTATTTTCTGACATTTCAGGGTCTAACTTCAAAAATCATGCAAAACACTTCTAACACCTTCAGATATGTTTCTCTGTGTTGCAAAATAGGTTTTATTCATGCACAGACTGCAAATTTAAAGTGGGACAGAGATCCAGCTTGCATTGCCTGAACCAACTTTGTTCTGCGCTGAAAAGCTGTTTTCTGACATTTCAGGGTCTAACTTCAAAAATCATGCAAATCACTTCTAACACCTTCAGATATATTTCTCTGTGTTGCAAAATAGGTTTTATTCATGCACAGAGTGTAAATTTAAAGTGGGACAGAGATTCAGCTTGCATTGCCTGAACCAACTTTGTTCTGCGCTGAAACGCTGTTTCCTGACATTTCAGGGTCTAACTTCAAAAATCATGCAAAACACTTCTAACACCTTCAGATATGTTTCTCTGTGTTGCAAAATAGGTTTTATTTATGCACAGAGTGTAAATTTAAAGTGGGACAGAGATTCAGCTTGCATTGCCTGAACCAACTTTGTTCTGCGCTGAAACGCTGTTTTCTGACATTTCAGGGTCTAACTTCAAAAATCATGCAAAACACTTCTAACACCTTCAGATATGTTTCTCTGTGTTGCAAAATAGGTTTTATTCATGCACAGACTGCAAATTTAAAGTGGGACAGAGATTCAGCTTGCATTGCCTGAACCAACTTTGTTCTGCGCTGAAACGCTGTTTTCTGACATTTCAGGGTCTAACTTCAAAAATCATGCAAAACACTTCTAACACCTTCAGATATGTTTCTCTGTGTTGCAAAATAGGTTTTATTCATGCACAGACTGCAAATTTAAAGTGGGACAGAGATTCAGCTTGCATTGCCTGAACCAACTTTGTTCTGCGCTGAAACGCTGTTCCCTTTCGATACTTTCACTCGTACTGCGTCGAAGACGCTATGGGAAAAGCTCCTTTTTCTCCTGAGACTGAAGCATTTCAATAACGCAGTGTAACTGCACGGCCATTGGTTCGTGCAGTGATAAAAAGACGAACCAATGGCTCGGCAGCGGAGCTGCACGAGCCTATGGCGATGATTCGCGCCCGATCGCGCCAAAAGGGGCGGAGTATCTGGCTATATAAGCGTGCATTTAGCCATAGGATCTCAGATCCTTCTCCTTCAGTGACGACTTCTTTGCTGATCTACGAGACTTGATGCTACTCGCCGTTGACACGCCTTCGCAGCGGATCAAGCTGAACGAGAGACCCTCTCTGCTCGTCTGATTAGCCGCTTCTCCGCCGCCTTCAGCGTCGCAGCAGCAGCGGTCCCAGCTGATCCCCTGCCGCCATCCGGTGAGTATAAAAGGGCTTATTTCTAAGAAGTAAGTTCTAAAAGAGCAAATTTTCTAGCGACGTTGTTGCAAATGTCGCGATGCGAGTGGCTCGTGCAGGGCTCTGCACGATGTAGAAGGGCAGTGAGTGCCGCTCACTGAGACGGAATGCTGTCGCTGACAGTTTGAGTCTCGCTCTTTTCGCTCGCTAACCCCGTTCTCCCGTTTCTTATCTCTCAGCAAGGCTCGGAGAAAGAGACAGTGGAGTCAGGGAACTAAACAACAGGGTTTGAACGATCGTACGCCGGCAGTGAGCCCGCGTGCTCGCTCTTCCCGTTGCCTTTGATCTGACAAGCTCGCATTTGTTTGTGTGTGTGTGTTGCTAGGGAGACGGACTGCGTTCACTACGAAAGCCCGGTCCGCTCGCAGAAGGCGCTCCAGCTCTCATGTCTCTCTCCTCCCAGTAATCTCGGAGGAAGCAGCAGCGAGTTGTGAGCTGAGCAATCGTGCACGAGCATTCTCATGCCGACACATATTGTGCAAGCTTTATTGATTTGCCAGCGTGTGTTACTCGCGAGGATCAGATGCACTCGTTACACGAGCGGCTTTAATCCTCCCAGGCAGATCAGAGCGAAGCACTGTTACATCTATTACTGACGGCTTTGCTTTCGTGTATGCGTCGCTTATGCCGCGCTCACAGAGGCGAGCTGCTTTCATTATTAATAGTATGGACATGTTCGCTCGCGGGAGTCGCCCCGCCTCCCCCTTCTCACGTTTCTCTTCTCTCAGTTACCTCGGAGAAAGAAACAGTGAATGCGCGATCAGACTTAAGTGACGTAACGCCGGCAAAGCCCCGCGTTCGTCACTCTGTGCAGTTTTTGATCAGTGTTATGTGAGGATCTGCGCCTCTCGCCTTATCGAGCGGCTCTATCCTTCTGAGCAAATCGGAGCAGAAAGCTGTCACCTATGATTCTATATTGCTGACAGCTTCATATTTCAGTGCGCCTCTCGCCTGGGCCACGCCCACGCTGAGGTTGCATGCTCTGAGACAGACAGCTCTCTCTGCGAGTGTTTACGTCTGGATCTGCTTTGCTCACAGCTCGATTTCTCAATGAAGACGGCCCCGCCCCTCCCCTCGTCTGCTACGAGCAGAACTGAGAGGATGTGCGCAGCGTTTTAAACTGCCTATGTTTATACAAAGATCATCAGTACTCCTCTTTTTGAGCGGTTTGATCTTTTTAGGTGGATTAAAGGAGAATGCTGTCACTGTGATCATTACTGACAGCTTCAATTTGGATGCGTCCTGGCCACGCCCACGCTGAGGCTGCGCTCGTTGAGACGATGAGTGTTATGTCTCGCTGGCGGCTCGTTTCTCAATGAAGACGGCCCCGCCCCTCCCCTCGTCTGCTACGAGCAGAACTGAGAGGATGTGCGCAGCGTTTTAAACTACCTATATGTTAATACAAAGATCATCATTACTCCTCTTTTTGAGCGGTTTGATCTTTTTAGGTGGATTAAATGAGAATGCTGTCACTGATCATTACTGACAGCTTCAAATTGGATGCGTCTGGGCCATGCCCACGCTGAGGCTGCGCTTGTTGAGACGATGAGTGTTATGTCTCGCTGGCGGCTCGTTTTCTCAGTGGAAAATGTTGTGACCCCTGGGCCCTTTCTGACAGCGTCCTCACAACCTGCCATTGTCATAACGGTCAGTTGCTCGAACCAATGCAACCCCTTGCCACGCGGGCCGAGGCCTGGCAAGCCATCCCCGGAGTGTCAAGTGGGTTCTGGGCATAATAGAACGAGGTTACACACGTCAGTTCGCTTGAAGACCACCACGCTTCAGCGGGGTCTCCACCTCAGTTCACAGCAAAGACGTAGAAGTTTTGCGTACGGAGGTGAGGAATTTGTTGGCATAGGTGCCGTAGATACGGTTCCCCCAACACAGAGCGAGTCAGGCTTCTACAGCCGTTTCTTCCTCGTTCCAAAGAAGGATGGCAGTCTAAGACCCATCCTCGACCTCAGACGTCTGAATCGCGCCCTCATGAGACGGCCGTTCAGAATGCTTACGCTAAAGCAGATCCTCTCGCAGATATGCACAGAGGACTGCTTTTGCTCACTGGATCTGAAAGATGCATACTTCCATATCCAGATTGCCCCCCGTCACAGGCAATTCTTGAGATTCGCCTTCGAGGTATTGGCTTATCAATATACAGTCCTTCTGTTCGGACTGTCCTTAGCTCCCCGCACGTTTACGAAGTGCATGGACGCAGCGCTTTTCCCCCCTGAGACAGATGGGAATCCGCGTCTCGAATTACCTCGACGACTGGCTCATCCTGGCCCAGTCGGAGGACGAGCTAATACACCACAGATCCATAATCCTCAGCCACTTAGTGTGCCTAGGACTCAGGGTCAATTTTGCCAAGAGCGTGCTGTCTCCCAGCCAACGTATTTCATTCCTGGGAGCAGTTTTCGACTCAACCCGAATGGAGTTGCGCCGCAACGAGCCCAGGCTATTTGCAGGCTCGCGGCCTCCTTCAAAGTCGGAGCCCTTCGCCCTCTCAAGGCTTTTCAGAAGATGCTCGGCCTGATGGCCTCGGCATCCCCAGTACTTCAGTTGGGCCTGCTTCAAATGCGCCCTCTGCAGTTCTGGCTGAAACCAAAGGTTCCTCCTCAAGCCTGGCGTCTAGGACGCCTACGTATCAAGGTAGATCAGGCCTGTGTCACAGCTCTGATTCCTTGGAAGAACTCTCAATGGATGGAACAGGGCGTTCCCCTGGACATGGTATTCAGAAGGAAAGTGGTCTCGACAGATGCCTCCAACTCAGGTTGGGGGGCACTGTGCGACAGCCAGCCTGCATTCGACCAATGGTCGAAAGCAGAGAGTCGCCTTCACATCATCTGCCTAGGAATGCTAGCAGTGTGTTTAGGCCTCCACACCCTTCTGCCGGTCTTAAAGGGACACCACGTCTTAGTCCGCTCGGACAGTATGACAGTGGTGTCTTACATAAATCACCAGGGAGGTCTTTCGTCGAGACATCTATCACGTTAGTGAAACGTCTCCTAAAGTGGGCTCAACTGCACTTCCGCTCGTTGAGAGCAACACATGTGCCAGGCAGGCTGAACCAGGGAGCAGACATGCTGTCTCGGAGCAACGTCTCCTCAGACGAGTGGATGCTTCACCCCCAAATGGTTCAGGAAATATGGGCGGTCTTCGGCAAGGCGCAAGTAGATCTTTTCGCCTCAGAAGACAATTATCACTGCCCAATCTATTTTTCAAAGGAACAGGATGTATTGGCCCGCGAGTGGCCCAATCTCCTTTTGTATGCGTTTCCCCCGACTGCCCTGGTACCACGGGTCATAAGGCGAGTCAGGGAGAAGAAGCTCAAAGTCCTGTTAGTGGCCCCATTCTGGCAGAACCAGCATTGGTTTCCAGATCTTCCTCGGCTGCTTTCAACAGCGCCGTGGCCCATTCCACTGAGACGAGATCTCTTAACACAGGCAAACAGAACGCTATGGCACCCCCCACCGGAATTGTGGGCGCTGCACGTATGGTCTCTCGACGGGAGCCTACAAGTCTCCCTGAGGCCGTTTTGAGCACTATCTCTCAAGCCAGAGCACCCTCTACAAGGCGGCTCTATGATCTTAAGTGGTCTGTCTTTTCCGCCTGGTGTTCCACCCGCGGTGCAGATCCGAATTTATGCGACATATCAGTGATATTGTCCTTCCTTCAGGAGCTATTGGACAAGGGAAGATCTCCCTCCACGCTCAAGGTCTATGTGACATCCATAGCGGCATTCCATTACCTTATAAATGGTCAATCTGTGGGAAAGAACGATCTGGTCGTTCGTTTCTTGAAGGGGTCAAGAAGGCTTAACCCCCCTTCGCCCCATCACAGTCCCTTCTTGGGACCTACCCACGGTGCTGAGGGCTCTGAGAAGCCCTCCCTTTGAGCCGCTTCAGTCCACTGACCTTCGCCCTCTAACGCTGAAAACTGCCCTGCTCTTAGCATTGGCATCAGTCAAACGTATGGGTGAACTACAGGCGCTCTTTGTGAGCCCCATATGCTTGGAATTCGGGCTAAATGACTCTAAAGTCATCCTGAAGCCAAGACGTGGTTATGTACCTAAAGTCTCTCGACGCCATTCAGAGACCAAATTATTTCCCTCTTGGCTCTTCCTCCTTCGGAGCAAGACCAGGATTTTAATCCCCTCTGCCCCGTTAGGGCATTGAGGTGTTATGTAGAGCGTTCTGCTTCCTTTAGGCAGTCAGAACAGCTGTTTGTGTGTTTCGGTGGCCGCGCCAAGGGGTCTTCGGTCACGAAACAGGTTATCCAAATGGATAGTGGAAGCCATCTTGCTGGCTTACTCTTCTTTGGGCCTACAATGTCCCATGGGGGTAAGAGCCCATTCGACTAGAGGCATCGCCTCGTCCTGGGCCTGGTCTAGTGGCGTTTCCATAGCAGAAATTTGTGCGGCGGCCGGCTGGGCCTCGCCGTCCACATTTGCTAGATTTTATAATCTGGACGTCCCGGTCTTACAGACTCGGGTGCTTCTGCATAATGGGATAACTGTTACCAGTAATAAATGTTATGTGGTACGCTTTGGCCTCAGTGGAGCTCCAAACTGCACTTAAATCCCTGGAACGGATGTTTATCACGTTATCTTGATTAAACAGATTGGCCCATACTAGTCCTTCAGTGCTAGGGCCGTGTCAGTCGTTCCTCTACCATAGCAACGGCGGGATTGTACTGGTTCCCCATAGCGTCTTCGACGCAGTACGAGTGAAAGTATCGAAAGGGAACGTACTCGGTTACTTTCGTAACCTCGGTTCCCTGAGATACGGGAACGAGTACTGCGTTGCTGGCCGTGCTATGTAGCTGCACGACTCAGTCGTCGCTTCAGTCGAAGTACCTGAGATCCTATGGCTAAATGCACGCTTATATAGCCAGATACTCCGCCCCTTTTGGCGCGATCGGGCGCGAATCGGGCTGCCGAGCCATTGGTTCGTCTTTTTATCACTGCACGAACCAATGGCCGTGCAGTTACACTGCGTTATTGAAATGCTTCAGTCTCAGGAGAAAAAGGAGCTTTTCCCATAGCGTCTTCGACGCAGTACTCGTTCCCGTATCTCAGGGAACCGAGGTTACGAAAGTAACCGAGTACGTTTTCTGACATTTCAGGGTCTAACTTCAAAAATCATGCAAAACACTTCTAACACCTTCAGATATGTTTCTCTGTGTTGCAAAATAGGTTTTATTCATGCACAGACTGCAAATTTAAAGTGGGACAGAGATTCAGCTTGCATTGTCTGAACCAACTTTGTTCTGCGCTGAAACGCTGTTTTCTGACATTTCAGGGTCTAACTTCAAAAATCATGCAAATCACTTCTAACACCTTCAGATATGTTTCTCTGTGTTGCAAAATAGGTTTTATTCATGCACAGAGTGTAAATTTAAAGTGGGACAGAGATTCAGCTTGCATTGCCTGAACCAACTTTGTTCTGCGCTGAAACGCTGTTTTCTGACATTTCAGGGTCTAACTTCAAAAATCATGCAAATCACTTCTAACACCTTCAGATATGTTTCTCTGTGTTGCAAAAAAGGTTTTAGTCATGCACAGAGTGTAAATTTAAAGTGGGACAGAGATTCAGCTTGCATTGCCTGAACCAACTTTGTTCTGCGCTGAAACGCTGTTTCCTGACATTTCAGGGTCTAACTTCAAAAATCATGCAAAACACTTCTAACACCTTCAGATATGTTTCTCTGTGTTGCAAAATAGGTTTTATTTATGCACAGACTGCAAATTTAAAGTGGGACAGAGATTCAGCTTGCATTGCCTGAACCAACTTTGTTCTGCGCTGAAAAGCTGTTTTTTGACATTTCAGGGTCTAACTTCAAAAATCATGCAAATCACTTCTAACACCTTCAGATATGTTTCTCTGTGTTGCAAAATAGGTTTTATTCATGCACAGAGTGTAAATTTAAAGTGGGACAGAGATTCAGCTTGCATTGCCTGAACCAACTTTGTTCTGCGCTGAAACGCTGTTTTCTGACATTTCAGGGTCTAACTTCAAAAATCATGCAAAACAGTTCTAACACCTTCAGATATGTTTCTCTGTGTTGCAAAATAGGTCTTATTTATGCACAGACTGCAAATTTAAAGTGGGTCAGAGATTCAGCTTGCATTGCCTGAACCAACTTTGTTCTGCGCTGAAAAGCTGTTTTCTGACATTTCAGGGTCTAACTTCAAAAATCATGCAAATCACTTCTAACACCTTCAGATATGTTTCTCTGTGTTGCAAAATAGGTTTTATTCATGCACAGAGTGTAAATTTAAAGTGGGACAGAGATTCAGCTTGCATTGCCTGAACCAACTTTGTTCTGCGCTGAAACGCTGTTTTCTGACATTTCAGGGTCTAACTTCAAAAATCATGCAAAACACTTCTAACACCTTCAGATATGTTTCTCTGTGTTGCAAAATAGGTTTTATTCATGCACAGACTGCAAATTTAAAGTGGGACAGAGATTCAGCTTGCATTGTCTGAACCAACTTTGTTCTGCGCTGAAACGCTGTTTTCTGACATTTCAGGGTCTAACTTCAAAAATCATGCAAAACACTTCTAACACCTTCAGATATGTTTCTCTGTGTTGCAAAATAGGTTTTATTCATGCACAGACTGCAAATTTAAAGTGGGACAGAGATTCAGCTTGCATTGCCTGAACCAACTTTGTTCTGCGCTGAAACGCTGTTTTCTGACATTTCAGGGTCTAACTTCAAAAATCATGCAAAACACTTCTAACACCTTCAGATATGTTTCTCTGTGTTGCAAAATAGGTTTTATTCATGCACAGACTGCAAATTTAAAGTGGGACAGAGATTCAGCTTGCATTGCCTGAACCAACTTTGTTCTGCGCTGAAACGCTGTTTTCTGACATTTCAGGGTCTAACTTCAAAAATCATGCAAAACACTTCTTACACCTTCAGATATGTTTCTCTGTGTTGCAAAATAGGTTTTATTCATGCACAGACTGCAAATTTAAAGTGGGACAGAGATTCAGCTTGCATTGCCTGAAACAACTTTGTTCTGCGCTGAAAAGCTGTTTTCTGACATTTCAGGGTCTAACTTCAAAAATCATGCAAATCACTTCTAACACCTTCAGATATGTTTCTCTGTGTTGCAAAATAGGTTTTAGTCATGCAAAGAGTGTAAATTTAAAGTGGGACAGAGATTCAGCTTGCATTGCCTGAACCAACTTTGTTCTGCGCTGAAACGCTGTTTCCTGACATTTCAGGGTCTAACTTCAAAAATCATGCAAAACACTTCTAACACCTTCAGATATGTTTCTCTGTGTTGCAAAATAGGTTTTATTTATGCACAGACTGCAAATTTAAAGTGGGACAGAGATTCAGCTTGCATTGCCTGAACCAACTTTGTTCTGCGCTGAAAAGCTGTTTTTTGACATTTCAGGGTCTAACTTCAAAAATCATTCAAATCACTTCTAACACCTTCAGATATGTTTCTCTGTGTTGCAAAATAGGTTTTATTCATGCACAGAGTGTAAATTTAAAGTGGGACAGAGATTCAGCTTGCATTGCCTGAACCAACTTTGTTCTGCGCTGAAACGCTGTTTTCTGACATTTCAGGGTCTAACTTCAAAAATCATGCAAAACACTTCTAACACCTTCAGATATGTTTCTCTGTGTTGCAAAATAGGTTTTATTTATGCACAGACTGCAAATTTAAAGTGGGTCAGAGATTCAGCTTGCATTGCCTGAACCAACTTTGTTCTGCGCTGAAAAGCTGTTTTCTGACATTTCAGGGTCTAACTTCAAAAATCATGCAAATCTCTTCTAACACCTTCAGATATGTTTCTCTGTGTTGCAAAATAGGTTTTATTCATGCACAGAGTGTAAATTTAAAGTGGGACAGAGATTCAGCTTGCATTGCCTGAACCAACTTTGTTCTGCGCTGAAACGCTGTTTTCTGACATTTCAGGGTCTAACTTCAAAAATCATGCAAAACACTTCTAACACCTTCAGATATGTATCTCTGTGTTGCAAAATAGGTTTTATTCATGCACAGACTGCAAATTTAAAGTGGGACAGAGATTCAGCTTGCATTGTCTGAACCAACTTTGTTCTGCGCTGAAACGCTGTTTTCTGACATTTCAGGGTCTAACTTCAAAAATCATGCAAAACACTTCTAACACCTTCAGATATGTTTCTCTGTGTTGCAAAATAGGTTTTATTCATGCACAGACTGCAAATTTAAAGTGGGACAGAGATTCAGCTTGCATTGCCTGAACCAACTTTGTTCTGCGCTGAAACGCTGTTTTCTGACATTTCAGGGTCTAACTTCAAAAATCATGCAAAACACTTCTAACACCTTCAGATATGTTTCTATGTGTTGCAAAATAGGTTTTATTCATGCACAGACTGCAAATTTAAAGTGGGACAGAGATTCAGCTTGCATTGCCTGAACCAACTTTGTTCTGCGCTGAAACGCTGTTTTCTGACATTTCAGGGTCTAACTTCAAAAATCATGCAAATCACTTCTAACACCTTCAGATATGTTTCTCTGTGTTGCAAAATAGGTTTTAGTCATGCAAAGAGTGTAAATTTAAAGTGGGACAGAGATTCAGCTTGCATTGCCTGAACCAACTTTGTTCTGCGCTGAAACGCTGTTTCCTGACATTTCAGGGTCTAACTTCAAAAATCATGCAAAACACTTCTTACACCTTCAGATATGTTTCTCTGTGTTGCAAAATAGGTTTTATTCATGCACAGACTGCAAATTTAAAGTGGGACAGAGATTCAGCTTGCATTGCCTGAAACAACTTTGTTCTGTGCTGAAAAGCTGTTTTCTGACATTTCAGGGTCTAACTTCAAAAATCATGCAAATCACTTCTAACACCTTCAGATATGTTTCTCTGTGTTGCAAAATAGGTTTTAGTCATGCAAAGAGTGTAAATTTAAAGTGGGACAGAGATTCAGCTTGCATTGCCTCAACCAACTTTGTTCTGCGCTGAAACGCTGTTTCCTGACATTTCAGGGTCTAACTTCAAAAATCATGCAAATCACTTCTAACACCTTCAGATATGTTTCTCTGTGTTGCAAAATAGGTTTTAGTCATGCACAGAGTGTAAATTTAAAGTGGGACAGAGATTCAGCTTGCATTGCCTGAACCAACTTTGTTCTGCGCTGAAAAGCTGTTTTCTGACATTTCAGGGTCTAACTTCAAAAATCATGCAAATCACTTCTAACACCTTCAGATATGTTTCTCTGTGTTGCAAAATAGGTTTTAGTCATGCACAGAGTGTAAATTTAAAGTGGGACAGAGATTCAGCTTGCATTGCCTGAACCAACTTTGTTCTGCGCTGAAACGCTGTTTCCTGACATTTCAGGGTCTAACTTCAAAAATCATGCAAAACACTTCTAACACCTTCAGATATGTTTCTCTGTGTTGCAAAATAGGTTTTATTCATGCACAGTCTGCAAATTTAAAGTGGGACAGAGATTTAGCTTGCATTGCCTGAACCAACTTTGTTCTGCGCTGAAAAGCTGTTTTCTGACATTTCAGGGTCTAACTTCAAAAATCATGCAAATCACTTCTAACACCTTCAGATATGTTTCTCTGTGTTGCAAAATAGGTTTTATTCATGCACAGAGTGTAAATTTAAAGTGGGACAGAGATTCAGCTTGCATTGCCTGAACCAACTTTGTTCTGCGCTGAAACGCTGTTTTCTGACATTTCAGGGTCTAACTTCAAAAATCATGCAAAACACTTCTAACACCTTCAGATATGTTTCTCTTTCACGAGTTCGCGCTTACATATAATTAGCCGGAGAATAGAAATGCATGTTTGGCGTGCTGTCCGGTGAAGGACTCCGAGCTCGGGGATGGCCCGAACCCAGAGTACCCCCCAATAGGAGTAGTGAGAACTCGGAGTGAGGAGATGGGGTGGTGGAGGGTTACTGATAAACCATCAAGTGAATGGAGGTGAGTCAGCTGTATTTAACCTATGGCACTGATTGACTTGAGTGGGCTCCTCTTGTGCTGTTTACGCTAAGTATCTGACGCGCTTCTCCCGAACTTTGTTAATGAAACATCATTTCACGAGTTCGCGCTTACATATAATTAGCCGGAGAATAGAAATGCATGTTTGGCGTGCTGTCCGGTGAAGGGCTCCAAGCTCGGGGATGGCCCGAACCCAGAGTACCCCCCAAAAAGCAAATAGATAGAAGGACAGCCGCCGGATTAAAGACACCCCCCAAAATAGACACTAATGTGACGGGGGCTGATGATCGGGAAGTTGGCAGGTAGGCAGGCCAGAGTGCTCTGGTTTGAGGCTACAGTCAGGT